>NW_001849288.1:0-1914 GCF_000209065.1 Trypanosoma cruzi | reverse complement strand
CCGGCGGGGCCTGGTGGCAGTTTTGTCCAACGCATGTCCCGGTGGCGACACGTGGATCGACGAGTACCTTTGCCTGAATGCGACGGTGACGCCTAATGCAAGGAAGGTCAGATATGGATTTCAACTGACGGAGCCTAGCTCCAGGGTGTCATGGTCCGTGAACACTCGGGCTAATAATGTGCGTCATGTATCCTTGAGCCACAACTTCACACTTGTGGCTTCGGTGACCATCGAAGAGACTCCGAGTGGGAGCTCTCCTCTACTGACTGCGACGTTGGCGGACGCCAATTTCAATCATACCATGGGACTGTCGTATACGGCGGATAAGAAGTGGGGGACGTGGCTCAAAGGCAAGAAAACAACACAGAGCGGCCGTTGGGAGCCGAAGAAGGGATACCAAGTGGCACTCATGCTGCAAGGCAAAAAGGCCTCTGTGTACATTGATGGTACGTTTCTGAGGCAGGAAGAGGTGCCGTTAACGGGTGAGGCGCCACTTGAGCTTGTACGCTTTTGCTTTGGCGCGTGCGGTGAGGATGCCGGCCAGAAAACTAAGGTGACGGTGAAAAACGTCTTCCTGTACAACCGCCCACTGAATTACACCGAGATAAATGCACTCAAGGACAAGGCCCACACTTTGAATGGCCCGGGGGGAGCACTGGCGGGGTGGGCAGCTCTGGAGGGAGCTGCCGCCAGAGAACATGCGGCTGTGGTGGGCTTGACATCTGCTGGGAGCGGACTGCTGCCGCTGCTTCTTCTTCTGTTGGGACTGTGGGGCTTTGCGGCTGCGTGAGGAGTGTGCGCCCTCAGTGCGGAACACTTGCGCTCTCCTCTGCAGCGACACACACACACCGCTAGGAATACATTTTGCTCCGTGGAGAATAATCTCTCTTTTTTTTAAATTTACTTCCCTTCTTTTGCTTGATGATTTAGGACAACCACCATGGACTTTTCTTTTTTTTACTATTCCCTCTTTAATTTTTTATTGCTGCACTCTTCCTGTGAGGGGTGCCGTGTGTTTCCCGCCCAACTGCTCCACTCGCACACCCACCGACACGCTCATGACGACGGCCCTGTGCGCCTCGCCTGCTGCACGCATGAGGAGGGGCCGCGACGAAGGGCGCGCTGAGGGAGCCGTGACGTGTGGGCGTGCGACGAGGGCCTGTGGGGCGGAGCACACATTTCTTCCCCTCTTGTTTTGTTTTTAGCGGTCAGGGCGGGCAGACACCCGCAGCGCCACACACACAGCCACACCCTGCCGCTTTAAAAAATGAATTTTGCTTGCTCTCTTTGACTTTCTCACTGTTTTCTTTTTTTTTTGCGCTGGCGCACCCTTCGGGGTCGGCTTCGTGAGCATTTCTTTTCTCTCCGATGATTTCTTTTCTTTTGCTGCGCTCACTCTCCCGATGGAGTGACGCGACTGCCGTCATGTCTGCGTGCTTCTCTCAGTCCCCACACACGAGTGACTGTGCTCTGCGGGCCGCAGTCACGCGCCGATGGGAGGGCTGAGGGGAGCAGCAACACGCAGATGACCCCGTGAAATATAAACGATGCGCGGACACACACGGAAGGTCAGGCGGTTGAAAGACATTTAAATATCTTTTAATTTTCTTTTGCGGGCAAAATATACAGACAGTTTGGTGTGGCCACACGGTAACAAGGTGAAATTTTTTTGTGGGTTTTTCTTTTTTTCTTTTTTTCTTTTTTTCTTTTCTTTTTTTTTTTTCTTTTTTCTTTTTTTTTTCATTCTTTTTTCCTTTTTTCTTTTTTTCTTTTTTCCTTTTTTCTTTTTTTTTCATTCTTTTTTCCTTTTTTCCAAAGCGTGAGGAGTGGAAAGGTGAAGATGAATTTTTTAAAATTTTAATAAATTTTTTAATGAATTGCCGCTGCTTTCCGCCGTGGACCCCTGCTGTGTAT
>NW_001849287.1:46178-58767 GCF_000209065.1 Trypanosoma cruzi | reverse complement strand
ATTCGTTGGCGCATCGTAGATTATATACCCTTTCATCCCACACTGCGGAAAACTCGAAAAAACACTCCTGGATGCTTTACTACCCACGTATTTTGTCACCATCTTGGCGGTTTTGTCAAAGACGTAGGCCTCACCCTCTCCAAAACAGTGGACTACCACTTTGATTTTCTCGGCATCGCAGTGCAGCAGCTGGTAGAGAAGGTACGAACCGGCATTCATCGACTTCCCAATCCCGGGCGTTCCAATCAAGAGACGGTGCCTAAGCGAGGGGCGGTACCCACCGTAAGGGCCAGACAATTCTTCTAGATCTTCCTTGACAATCTGCCACACTCGATCCACCTCACAGTTCACATAACAGTCAACAATGGGTTTATTCTCCCTCCACGAGTACGGCCATCCCTTCTCCGAGGTGAGCACCATCAGCCTGGGACGTGGCGGGCTGAATTGCTCCACACCGTCATCCTTTTCGAAAGTTAGACCTTTCTTCTCGTACGTCCATGACTGCGGTGGTTTTCCCTCATGTATCTCCATTCGGTCCTCACAAATCTTATTGTCATAAAACCCCAAGACATGGCCCCACTTCGCACCGTACACAGACTCGTAGAATCCCTCCAGCTTGGTTGTCTTTTCTTCAGTATCCTGCATCACATCTTCTTCTGCCCTCCGCTTCGTCCTTTCTTCTGCCTCCCACCTTGCTACTTCTTTCTGTATCTGAGTGAGGGCATCGGTAATTTTTTTCCTTGTAAGAGGAGTGACAGTATCCTTCTCTTTAAATTCAATCCAGTTTTCAAGATAGTGCACACCCCCTTCCGTAAGCTTGCGCCTATCTGTTAAAAGCTGATAATCCTTTAAATTAGAAATTTCTTCAAGCAGCTGCTGGTCTTTTATGTAGGCATCGGGACTCTCCAAAAAGTCCCACATATCCACTTTCCTTTTTCTAACGGCCGCCCTGGAGCCAAAATACTCCCGAAGAAAATCATTCAGCTTCATATCGGAAATGTCGGTCTCTCCGTCCAGCAGGATGTCGCTCACGGTGCTGCACATGGTCCACCGTAGTTGCGCTTCCTCCACTCTTATGAGAGTCGCAGCGGGCTGATCTGTGTCACCCTCAAGGTCCGACCTCGCTCTCCTCTGAGAATCTCCCTGTGGCACAGCAGACGCTTGGCCCTTGGTATTGCCACCTTGCACTCTATTGCGCTTTGAAGGCATTGTTTCTCCTTGTTTTCTTAGCTGGATCGAGTTAAAACTGAACACTAACAAACAATCAAAAGGGGAACAAGAAAGAAATGAGATACGCACGGATATGACTAGCAGCCACAAAAATAGAGACATCCACACAGCGTGACGCACACCACATGCACGGAGACCACCGCAACGACGGCAAGCGGGTACCATCCACCCAGCACAGTGTTGGAGAGGGCCAACAACAACAACGTGGTGGGCGCGGAGGGTTCGCCCACGCATTCCGCTGGTCACGGTCCCACACCCCTGTGGCACCGCTGTCACCACACACACTCTAAAAGAGGACATGCTCGCACAACGCCGCTGAAACACACAAACACCGCAGTGCTGTCAGTCCGCGGGTGGGAGGATTCGGCCCTCCACACAACAAACGCACACACCGCCACCGCCTCCAGAACATTCTCACGGGCAACGGGATACGGCCACATCCCCGCAGCCAACACACAACGCACCCGGGGCGAGCACCCACCACGCCAGCCACACGTTGAAGTGGACCCTCACCCATCCACCAGTCACGCGGCACCAAAATTTACACAGCCATCCCTCTTTCAATGGAATGGCAGTGCTTCACGCGGTGGCACAAAATAAACATTCACCCAGGCCGCTTTCCTCATCCTGAGGTTATCAATCACAGAAAACAAAAAAGACGGGAACGAGAAGGGTTGAATGGAATAAGAGTGGGTTCACCACATCCTCAAACTTTACACCAAGTAAATGTATGTATGTATACATCATCCATTGGCCACAATTGTGGTCCGCTCACTCTACTCGGATTGGATGTATATATAATTTCTTACGAAGTGGCAGACTTTGGGGTCCTCCAGCCACAAGATCCCGCCGCTCCCCTTCGCCAAGTCCTGAAGTGTAAAAACACGACCGCGTGATATGCCGTCTGCGGGGTTGTCCGCAGACCGCACGTAGGCAAAGGATACCTGTATTCCGCGAGAGTCAACAAACTCATATATCCGTTGCAGCTCCCACGTCATGGAGTGTGATTTTGAGCTGCCTTTATTCGCCGCTCCTCGCAGCGAAGTGTTGTCCACCCAAAAGTCCATGGTGGATGGCAAGATGGCGGAAAAAGGCCGATAAGGCTAAGCGTACCGCGCGTGCCTCCGCCTGCATGATAAGAAAAGGCTTCCTCTCCCATTTCCCCCGGCAAGTTTAACGTCGCCGGAGTATGAAATAATAACGGCTCCCCATCCACAAAACAATGCATTTGTGATGATGGCGGCCACTGCCTTTTCCGTGGGCTTGATGATTCGCTTACGATTATATTCTCGATGCTGTGTCGCAATCTCTCGCCCAAACCAACCGCTGCTGGTGGAGGTTTGCCGGGGATGTCTCCAGCACAATCCCCCGGTTAAGTGCCGATAACCGTCGTCGCACTGCCTTGATGAAAAAGTAGCAGTCAAATAAACGCCTGAACAAAAGTGGCAGACGCGTACAAAAAGCGTGACGCCACAACCTCCATTTCCGCGATGGTTAAATACTTCAGCGACGGCATGGCGCATAAACACCGGACAAACTTGTCACTCAGGGACACCGCCCGGTGTGTGTGATCAAACAGCACCACAGAAAGATTTAATGCGTAGCGCCCGATTCGCGTTCCTCCATCGTAGCGTGACGGCCATCCGCATCACAAAGCACCTGGGCTTCCCACAATGTCACATCGCTTTTCGGCCCTGCAATGCGTATATCATCGATCCATACGTCGATACGCAACAATGGAGGTGCAGCCCAGAGGCGGTGAGCCACCGTCGTCACCCCGCAATTGCCGAAGTAATAATAATCCGGAAAATTTCTGGGCTGGCCTTGTGTCCCATTGGGAGCCGTGTGAGCTCCACCAGCGTGCCGTCCTTCACGCGGCATCGAAAGAGATGCCGAGTTTCCGCAGCAACAAAAACCGGAAAAAGGATGCCTTTAATTCCACGCAGGAAGCGGCCTCAGCCATCACAGGTGACAAATAATGGGAAATGTGTAAAAGAGGAGCATGAGCCTCGTAAGGGTCGTCTCTCTTCTCGTCGCGTGGCCACGCGATCCATCGTCGTCGTAAACCGGTGGTTTTCTCCTCCACCACAGAAAAGGCATTATCCATCCGCCGCTTGTTACTGTGAACGATGCGTCCACTATTATTCCCGCTTCCTTCATTAATCTCGCGTCAGCGACTGGAACCCTCCGTGAGCCTTCGCGCGCGTTACCGGAGGAGGATAAAGGTAAAGGGGACCGCCCGACGAGTCCCCATACTTGCATGAGTCTCTCCAAGGTAGCCGGTTGAACCCGCTTTGGATCCACTCCAGATTCAATACGGGCACATTAACTGGTTGCTGTAGCGGGATGGTTCGTTCCTCTTGTGGAGTGGCCAGACGCTTCCTTGTCGCGCGTCGCGTTATTGTAGCGGCGCAATACTAAAAATCATGGAAAAACGCTCCTCCGCCCTCAGCCAGGGTTCCTGCCCTTCCGTGGTTTCTCCCTTCACATCAATGCGACCAGCGGCGACACCTGGGTCAGCATTGTGGTGTACCTCCCCAAATATCGAACTGTGCTCTGGGGAAGTTAGAACGGGTCGACGTGCACCGCCAACGGCGAGATCACGTGTGGATTCAAATTGCACGTCTCCAAGATTTGAGCAGCGTGCCTCAACGCACCGCGTTTTGTGGAATGCGCCGTGGCATTTCAAGGAGCCAGAGCTCGTTCAACTTTGGCATTCGTGATATTCGTGAGCTTTTCGTTTTCTTGAAGTGTCCTGCATAGCTTTATAATGTCGAAGGCGTCCTGCCCTCGTATCCTCACGAACCGCGGGGCGCGGTGGGGATCCGCCCTCGCCGTCTTCGGCACCACGGGCCAATCCAAAATTAAGGTCCCTTCCGCCTCCAGCGTGAAATTTTTGGGAGTCAAGGCCGCAATCTCGGACCAACAGCTCGCCGTTATCCACGCAAGTCGTAAGAAAACACGTTCCCTCCAATCGGTCCGGCTGCGAATATATTGATCCATCTCTTCCTCTGTCGAGGGGTGCGTCTGCTCCGTCTCGGTTCGCGCCGCAAGTTTTTGTAGCCCCAGAATCACCATGTCCAGCGGGGTTCAATCCATCTGCAACATGGACCGCAGCATCCTGGCGTGCTGCCGCCGGGTCGATGGCGCCACGCAGACTATTGCCACCAAAAAGGCCGCGCAGCTCTCCGCGTTGATCGGCCGTTCGTGCGTGCAGCAAAAGGTGGTAAATTGCCCGCTAGGGACATTCTCTGCTCCCACTTTGACGGCGCACACATCTCTCGCGCCGCCTCGTTCGCTCTCCTCATTTAGCTTGTCCAAAGCGGGGATGTCGGAGATTCGTCGTACAACAGTCGAGCATCGTTGGCGGATAAGCTCCATTGCCCTTCTCGTCGGTTGATTCGGGTGATTCGAAATATCGGATGAAGCGTCTTTGGCGCGGTGCGACGTCTTGTGCGCGGATTGCTGGGAGGTGGTGGAATGGATGGGGCTGTATTCTTCCGCCCTCGTAAGCAGCCGGCAGCCCCTCGCCGTTTTTTAATGGCAGACTGCGCTGCGCACGTTGCGTGTAGATGCGTCGTGTCCATAAATACGACACAACTGAAATCGCAACAATCGTTGTTTTTGTTGGGTTGCGCGCCGCTCCACAAGAGGCTGGGTCGCCCTCGCGAAGGTGTCAGCCTCGTGAACGGCCATGTGAAGGCGGGCACGAAGTGTGGAGGGCGGGATATGCTGGGGTCGGTTGTTATCGCGATCAGCGTCCGGAAGGTCTGCGGCAGGGCCCTGCCAAAAATCCATGAGCTGATCGCTGGGTTCCCGATCCATCTCCAGTGCGCGTCTGCACGACACCAAACCGTCGATGGCCATTTGAACCTGAGGGCCCACTTAGTGCAAACAATAACCGTATGCGCATCGGAGGTCGACGAGGACTCCGGAGACGACGTCATTCCATACACGCGGGGCCCAAGTGTCAACGTCCAATGCAAGGAAATGCAGTACCTGATCCTCTGCACCGGAGCCATCTTCCAAGGGGAAGGTGCGGGAGGGCAAAGGCATCGAGTGAGGGAGATGTGGCCTCCCCACATTGCCTTGAGACGTATGGGTGTTGACCCGCCGTCTCTCTCCCGTGAGATTGCGTTGGGGAAACGTGGATGCTGGCACGCCCCAGCCATCAAACGATGCCGTTTGTGCGGCTGTGTGCTTACGCCGTCTGACGGCCCTCTCCGAGAGGTGGGCGCCTCGCGTTGACACGGCGTCTCCGCGTCCCGCAAGAAGACCGCCGGCCACCGCAATGTGAGATCCGCGTGCCAACAAGTGATTATGCGCTTCTTCCACCTGAGAGTGAAGCTGAGCACTCCGATCCGCAACGCCCGCGACGGCACTGGCGTAGTCGGTGCTCAGTCTCTGTCCTCCAGCAATGATCAGCCCTTGCTGGACTCCCAACTCCCGGGCAGTACACACACGATGGGCAGCAGCACTCGAACCCCGAAATTAGATACTTGAGGCGCCCGGCGATTCGCAAAGTGCCCCGCAACGGTCGGCTCCTCCCAGTGCATGGCGATGTCTCCTGAAACCAAGCGTAAGCCTGTCATTGTTGCGGCGGCGGCTACCACCGCATCCAACGACCCGTGTTCATCAACGAAGGCGAGCTGCACCCGTACATCGCCATGCTGGCGTGCCAAGTCCAGCATGCGGGCACCAATGTCGCTTCTCCCCGTCGCCGTGTAAAAGAAAACACTGCCATTCCTTTCAATCAGCTTGCAGGGATCCCTTGTGGCTGTGAAAACTAAAATAATTACAAATCGTCTGGACACTAACAGTTCCCTGATTCCCTCAGTGACGGTCAACCAAAGATTCACAAAATAGAAAAGGATCGTGGAGAAGTATCTCCGTTTTACCAGGACACAAATACAATAGGGACGCCAGCCCACCTCATGAGCATCCTCCTCACAAGCTACCAATAAAACAACGATGAAACCCAAAAACCCTTCTGTTCATTACTCCCTCATCCACTACTCGCTTCATATTTATTCCATACATACGCATCATAAAATAAAATAATGTTATGTTTGCATATCAGTTTTACCCATCAAATGTTCGCAATAACAGTGGACACAGCGGTCTTGTCATCGCCTCCCATGTTCAGTGTGGCCCCCAATGCCGGGACGTTCTTCATCTGATATTCCCCGCAAAGACCCTTCATCTGCCGATAGATCTCCATGATTTGCTTTACCCCAGTCGCGCCAACGGGATGGCCAAAGGCAAGCAAACCACCCCCCGTGTTAACGGGTATGCGTCCCTCAAGCGCTGTGTCACCGTTGCGAATAAGTTCTTTGGCCTTGCCATAGTCGGCAATACCAAGGGCCTCGTACATGAGAAGTTCCGCGATACTGAAACAGTCATGCACCTCGGCCACCTGCAGTTCAGATGGTTTTACGCCAGCTAAGGCCAACGCTTGCTGGGCCGCTGCCCGAGACGTCACCATGCGTGTGGCGTCGGGAGGATCCTCGTAGAGATTGCCTGAGGCAGCGGCAAGGGATTTGATTTCCACCAGGGAGCTGTCATTGGGGGAAATCCCCATCTTATTCAAACCTTCTTCACTCGCCAGAATCAATGCGGCACCACCATCACTCACCTGTGAGCAGTCCGTATTGCGAAGAAACGGTTTGTATGTCTCGTTTCCGAGAAAGTTTGGATTCTTGTCCGAGGCGCTTGTGCAAAATTCCAACGATAACTTGCGTGTGTGCATGTGTGCCAGAGGGTTTTTGTTGCCATTGGCGTAAGCCTTTGCCACCACACGCGCGGTATCTTCCATTGTGAAATGTTGCGACTCCTGGATAGCTTTCATGCGCTTCGCAAAGAGACACGGAAACGTAAAGTCGTCGATACTGCGCTGACGCCTGTAGTCTGCGGCGCGTGCCAAGTAGTCACCACCCACCCGAGCCGACACCGTCGTTTGCACCTCCACCCCCGCCACCAATGCCAACTGCGAAGTGCCTGCCAGCAAGGCCTCCCACGCCACCTGCACGGCAAGACCACCACTCGCACACGCTCCCTCCACACGCATTGCGGGTTTGTTCAGGAAGGCTGTGCTACCCTTCAGACTCCCCACTGCCGCCGGACCAAGATGGCCCTGCGACGAGAAGAGTTCGCCAAGGAAATTCCCAACCACTAGCTTGTCGACAAGAGCAGCTCGGCCGTCCTTGCGTAGGCCGGTCTTCTCTAGAGCGCCGTTGATGGCGTCAGCCAGGAGCTCCTCCAGCGTTTTATTCTCCTTTTTACCAAAGTCCGGGTGCTTCTTGTCAATAAAAAGAGGGGAACCTTTCCCCAAAAAAGGGGTGATGTGACCGCCGACAACAAAGACGCGCTTTACGGCAAGAGTTACGGCGTTACGGCGAAACATACTCTCTTTTTTTTTCCCCCTTTGTATGTCTGTACGTGTGCGTGCGTGTGTAATTTATTATCCCTTGTCAATAATGGCTGAATGTACTTCCTTTAGACCTCGTTTTATTCCTACGGGAAAAATAAATATTATTTTTATTTTTTTTTTTATTTATTTATTTATATGTATTGTATTGTATTGTATTTTATTGTTGTTGTTGTTGTTTTTTACCCCACTCCTTTTTTTTTTTAATGGATTGTAGCTCCGCAAGCCCACTCTAGCGATAAATGATTACAACAAGCCGGCATGCAAGAAAAACAGAAGAAGCATCCGTGAAATTCATTTGAAGAAGAAGTACAACCACAAGAAAATAGTGCGCGTCTCTCTCTCTCTCTCTGTGTGTGTGTGGTACGTGAAAAATGTCAACAAACGACATTTCCTTCACATGGGCCTTGTTCCCTTGTTGCTTCTCTGTCGCCATGAATCCCTCTCTCCTTTCCTCTCTCTCTCTCTCTCGTCGAATTATGCACATTAGGCAAAGTAATAATAATAATAATAATAACGTGCATCGACATTGTCAAATATATATATATATATCACGCATTGTGTGTGGATCCTATTCCTCCCCTTTTCCCTATACACCCGTCCCATGATTGCCCCCTCCCAAAAAAAAAAAAACATTTCCCCTGAATGGAATCTTCGCTGCCACTACTACTGACACTAAACGCAACGTCCCTTCTCCCTTCTGATACGACGCCAATACCCCCAAACTCTACGCCCACCAAGGCGGGGTTGTACACTACATTGTCCCTTCCCAGCCATGCTTGCCACCAGACCAGGCAGCGCCAACGTAAAAGTGTCGATAGCGGATGTATGTGTCGCTAGTCGGGTAATCAAGCGTGTTGGGTTTGAATGCCTTGCGCAGCTCCAACACCTTCTCCCTCGGGTAGTACTGCTCCAAGCAATCAAAGTGGGCCTCTATCTTGTACTCGCAGCTACCGCCCTGTGCCAGGCAGAAGTCACGGGCCCACCGCGTCTCCGGGCACCGCAGTCGGGGATTTTGGTCAGAGCACGGCAGCGGCACACCGTGTTTCGGGTACTCCGTGAGGATCTTCGGGAAAGTCTTCCACGTCTCTATGCCCATGCCTTCCCGCCTCTTTCCCGTGAGTACAACGCAAGACCACAAGAAAAAAAAAAAAAAAAAAATGAAAGTAAAAAAGGCGGGAAAGGGACAAAAACAACACGTGAATAACAGAAATGGACACAAAAGCAGAGATAGCACACACACACACAGAGAGAGAGAGAGAGAAAGAGAGAAAGAGAAAAAAATGAAATAAGAATAACGCAGCGTCACAAACCAAAAAGGGGGAAATAATAATAATAATAATTTCAAAGAAAACCAATAGAAAAGACAATCACATACCTTTACATGGAGCGCACATACACACAAAAAAAAAAAAAAAAAAGACAGGCACCATTGTTCTCTCTGCCGTTCCCACCTGTGCCGCACAGAGTGGGGGAGTAATTCATTGGCTACATGACCCCCAGACCATAAAAGAAGGAACAGGGAACAGAACACAACAAAACAACTGAGGGCACAAACCAAAAGGAAGAAGGCATCCACCGCAAGAGCGATGCTCGGCGTGGGACGACGGAGAGAGAAGAAAATGGAAGAGAGGGACCATCAAAAAAATAATTTTCAAACAATTTCCCCCCCCCCTTCGCCTCCCCTCCAAAACCAAAAAAAAAAAAAAAGGGGGAGGGGGAGGGGGAGGGGGTGAAGGAGGAAAGAAGACATGATAATGATGGGGGAGCTCATGCGACAAAGAAGAAAAGGTCAATAAAAGAGCTCAAAGCCAGAGAACCCCAGAGGCCTCACACAGATCCCTACATAAATAAAAAAGAAAACAAAAAAAAAGACATGACACTCATAAAGAAAAAAAAAAGGAAAAAAAACATTCTTTACTTCACTGTTGGTGTTATTCCTTTTGTTGTTGTTGTTTTTTTCTCGCCGCCACCTCTTTTTGATTTCTGTTTGTTTGTTTGTTGCCCTCGTCTTTCTTCATTGCTTTACTCCTAATACACGTGTAAATATATATATATATATATAAGAATATTTAATAATATAATAATGCCATGGATGCACATTTGACATTCTAATTGCCCCTCTGGTGTAGTCGGCCACCTCAATGCGGTGCCAGTGTCCATTACTCTCTTGCTAGGGAGGAAAAATAATAATTGCTTGCCATTTATAATTCAAGCCCGATGCTTATTTGTTTAACCTAATTCCTACGGGCTGTGAGGGCACAAAAGATGGAGCCATTTGTAATGGCTTCCCGCAGAGTGGGAGGGAGGCAATAATAATGTTATTTCTTGCTGCTGAATTCCAACGTACGCCTACCAGAGCTGCACATTGGAGGGGTGGGGCGGGGGTGGTGTATTCGCCACGACCGGTAAAAGTAGAAAAATAAAATTAAAATAAAAAAGAAGAAAAAAAAAAAAACATTCGAATTGCAGATGACATTTTTTTTTTTTTTTTTTTTTTCAATGGCTCAAGGGCCAACCTACAAAACAAAACAAAAAAAAAGAGAGAGAGAGATGAAGTCGACAAAATCTCATTCCTCCGTTTCCCTGTCCCTCCCACTTCGTAGCATGCACCATTCCGTTTGCACACTCTTATTCTCTGCCAATGTAGTGGCGGGAAAGTAACACAAATCATGTTTACAGAAAAAAAAAAAAAAAAAGACAGAAATGCCGGGGGTTTTGTACAACAACAAGACACACAGACACACACACACATATATATATATATATATATTTACAAGCCTCCATGTATATATGTAGTGCCATATCGTCTACGGCACATTATTACATTTCATATGCACAGACATTGAGTGAAGCCAGGAAGAAAATTTTCATTCTGTATTCATCCCCCCTCCTACCGTACCCAAACTCCCCATCCTCCCCTTTTGTTATTGCTCTTGTTGTTATTTTTCTCCTTTTGCCTTTTGTCTTTGTTCACTTTTGGCTTTTCGTGCTGCTTTTCTTTCTTTCTTTTTTTTTTTTTTTTTTGCCTGGTGTTGTTGTTGCATCTCGCCCCTTACGCCGGCCATTCAGCAAAAAAGTGACGTTCGCTGCGACTGGAAGAGTCCTGCCAATTAAAAAGACCCACACACACACACACACTGGCACTGACACATAAGCAAGAACGCAAGGCCTTTCCCTCCCCTTTTCCTTTCCCCACCCCCAAAGGCCTCATGAAAACTGAAATCCCAACAGGTGGACAGTTTTAATCCTCACACGGCGACCCCGTAGATGGAGGCGCCTGTGCCAAACACGGCGGCGACGCATCCAGCGAGCAAAAGGAAGTACGTCAAAAAGTACAAGAGGAATCCTTTTTTCTTCAGCGTAAAGTCACCGCTATACATGAACATCAGCGAAGGAAAAATGTAGCCGATAAATCCGCCACAGAAGGCACCCACAAGTCCAAACACAATATTGATGTTGGGAACAAAGAGACCAGCCAGCAACAGGACTAAGGACAAAAATGTACAGAACACCGCGTTCTGCCACCATGGAATCAGGTATACATCCCAGCCAATCAAGTGATAAATACCGTCTCGCATTGGTAGCTGATGAAGGGCGAACGCAACGCAAATCTTAAAGACAATTCCAACATATGCAATGGCAAAAAGAACACTTTCACCTGGTTGATACATGAGGAGAATGGAATCGGTCACTGCCTTTCCAAAGCGCATGTATCCAAAGAAACCAACCAAAATGTACAATAAGCCACATCCACTCATGGCAATGATGCTGTCTCGCACCATTCGGCGGGGTGAAGGGTGAGACATCTCATGGTACACCTCAAATGCATTAATTTGCACAAGGCAGGCAAACATAACCATTCCAAGTCCTTCAATTGCATGGTTGCCCGTCCCAAACATCTCCAGTTCGCTGCGAAATCCATGTTTACTTGCATATTGGCATGCGTCAATGATGATACATATCACAAAAAATAAAATGCAGATGCATCCGAGCAAAGACGTGTGCCGCAGGGAATCGATTTGCTTAGGAAGGCAAAGCGGCAAAATAAAAACGAGCCAAATCATACTTGTGATAAGCCGATTTCCGGGTTTGGTCGTCAGAAAGTAAGGGACACCCGGGTTTGCAAAAACCGGCGTCAACAGGTTCCCAATGGAAATAATATAACCGACACCACCGCCAATACAAAAACCGCACATGAGAACCGCCACCATACAAGCGGGGAATCGGCCCATCAGAACTTTCATTACATCTTCGTAGGTGCGCTTCCCTGAGACATCCGCGGAGCGGGCAAGCAGCCAGAGTGAAAAGACGGTCAGAATCACCACCACCACAAGCAAAATTATGGATAAGATGTACCCTGTCATGTTGAACGCGGAGGGCAGGCCAAGAATCCCACCCCCAAGCGTTGAGCTTCCAAGCGTAAAGGCACTTGACAACATGCTGCCAGGCGGGAAGACGCGCTCCAGAATTCGTTGCGGCAGACTTTTCCTCTTTCGTTGCCTTAACATTTCGGCAGTTGGTGGCCCCTCCTCAAAGTCATGCAACACCCCGTCAATGTTTTTGGTGCTTCGTGCCATTTCCATGATCCGTTCTCTGCTGCAGCACGACATGAGGGACGTTTCATTGCGATGCGCTTTTGAAAAGGAGTTCCGGTCTGTCACCAAGACAGGGAAAAATATATTCCCGGCCCCTTCATCGTCTCCATACGGGGCAGTTTGCGAATGATTTTTCATCCTTTCCTTTTAATATTTCTTTTTTTTCTTTTCTCCCTTTCTTTTCTTTTCTTTTTTTTTTTTTTTTTTTTTTTTTTTACAACTAAGCCTGTTTTTGTTTTGTGTCTTCTGTCTTTTCGGGTGTGCCGTCCCACACATGTGTGGGGAGGGGTACGGGGGGGGTGAAGCCATGCGGAGAAAAAAAAGAAGGCGCAAA
>NW_001849287.1:42738-46078 GCF_000209065.1 Trypanosoma cruzi | reverse complement strand
GGGAGGGGGGGTTGGGGTTAGGGAAGTGTTGATTGCCGCAATGTCATCTCCCACCCGCATTTCAGCCCACATGGAAAGAAAGAAACAAAAAAAAAAAAAAAAAAATTTATTCCTGCAATACAGAAGAAGAAGAAGAAGAAGAAGAAAAAAAAAAAAGAAAAAAAAATGCACAAGCACAAACAACCACACATCAATATTTATATATATTTATATAAATAAAGGGATATGTATGCATGCATGTATACCAGAGAGAAATTAGCAAAGTAATAGTAATATGGCGGTGTTTTAATATTATTATTATTGGTGGTGGTGGTGGTGGTGGCAACAGCAAGAATAAACCCCCTCCCCCGCCACCAAAGAAGAAAAAAAAAAAAAAAAAGGTCAGACAAATGTCCTCTCCCTTTTAATAATCCCTCATTCACGTCCACACAAACAAACACACACAAGATGAATAAATAAACAAATAAATAATTAAAAATTTAAAAAAAAAAAAAAAAAAATTTTTTTCTTCCCTTCTTTCTTTCTTTCTTTCTTTTATCCCTCAGTCTTCTTCATCGGTTCCTTCGGCCTGCTTGTATGTTATAAACCAACACACACACACACACATACATACATACACACAATAGTCTCCATATGCATTTATGCATATAGGCTTGTATGCATAAATGAATGGAAAGAAATGAATACGTGTCCGCTCCACAGTAATTTAACAAAAAGCAACCGTATTAATCATAATAATCATAATAATCATAAGAAGAAGAAGAAGAAGAATGTATCGCAGTATATATTTATATATTTATACCCACACAGTTGCACATACATGCATACAGCCATGCATACATACATGTGAATATGTGTGTCTATGTGTATATGTATATGTATATATGTGTGTGTATGCAACTGTGTGGGTCGTCCATTGACGTGTGGGTTAAAAGCAAAAATAAAAAGAAGAAAAAAAAAAAAAAAAAAAAAAGAAATTTCTTCAAACAAAAAATCATCGGCGATAAACTTCTCCTCTCTCTCTTCCTCCTACTACTCTCGGTCTCTCTCTGACTTTGTCCCCCTCCATCCCCACCCCTCCAAAGAAAAAAAAAAAAAAAAATGCCGCAGGATGCGCCCAGCAGCCGCACAAAAAAAAACACACGCGCCCATCAACAAGAAAAAAAAGAAAAAAAAAAAATATATATATATATAGCGGGAACATGCATACAGGATGAGAAGAACAAAAATATATATACATACATGCAATACATACATGTACATACATACGCACACACACATAAATGCGTTTCCCGGAATGAGACGACGAGTCGTCACTTCCTTCCTTCTTTTTTTTTTTTTTTTTTACTCTCTCTCTCTCTCTGCCCGTTGACTTCCCACCGCAAGTGCATCTTTGCCCATCGGCGTTATAAGAGCACAAGCGGCTCGGCGCCTCCCTTTTCCTCCCGGGAGCACACACCGGTGAGATGCACAAGCGACTGGCAGGTGGAGGTGCGGGGCTGAACGGCGATTGAGAACACACCAGCCGAGCCCAACAAACAAGAAAAGCAGAGGAGGAAAGGGGGGAGAGAGTAGGGGAAGACAAAAAAATAAATAAATAAATAAAAAATAGAAATAATAATAATAATAATAATGGGCAAAAACCAACACACACGTGTGTGTGCAAAGAGAAAGAGACGAAATAAGGGGAGAAATCCTCCCGCCTGTCTACGTCCTCGCTCCTCTATGGCCACCACGACCAGCACACCTGCGATTGCCTCCATCCCTTTTTCATTTCTTTTCGGCTGGGAGCTTATTATTATTATTATTATTATTATTGGTTTCTTGCCCGCACCCCGTTCCGCAGTGATGGGAAAAAAGGATAAGTGGGCAGGGAGGGGGAGAAGACACACACACACACATACACACATCGTCACACGCACACACGCGGCAGCAGCCAACATACATCCATACATCTCCTTGAAAGAGGCCGGATAACAGTAACAAACAGCAATAATAACAAATAATAAAATAACAAAATAAATAAGCGACGGGTGATGTTTCGATCGGGCTGCCTCATTTCCTTTCGTTTCACCCCCACTCACACACCCCACACTATCGTCCTCCTTTTCTTGTTGTTTCCCCCCACCCACCCCTCCAACTCTCCGCAGGAAAAAAGCCGCGTATGTACATGGAAGGTTTGTGCAAAAAAAAAAAAAAAAATGGATAACCGCAGCATGAATAAATAAATAAATAAAGGGGCGTGGATACAGACGGATCAAAGCAAAAATAAATACATAAAAGTATACGTATAAATAAATGTATATATTTATATATATGTATACATGTGTGCTCACACGCACACAAGAAGAGAGAGAGAGAGAGAGAGAGAGAGAGAGACAGAAATAATTTAAACAACAGTCAAACAAACAAATCACAAAAAAAAAAAAAAACCGCACACATACACAAATACATACACACAAAAAACAAATATTGATTTATGCGCATCATAATGAAATAAACGGCAAGTACAAATATTCGCCCCCCCCTCCCCCTCCCTTTTTTTGTGTGTGTGTTTTGTTGTTTTTCCTTTCTTTCTGCCTCTTTGCATATATACATATATATACGTGTGTGTATATATATAGGTGTATATATATGTGGGTGGATTTATTTTCATTTATATCCCCCCTCTCCCTCCATGTATTTATTTACCCTGTTGCCCATTCCTCCTGTTCCTCCCTGTTCCAATGTTGCAACTTACAAAATAAAGATGGATAGATAGATAAATAGGTAGGTAGGTAGGTAGGGGGAGGGTAAAGAGAAGTGCAGGCAAAGAAGGGAGGAAGTAATGATATATTAATTCATACATACATATATATTTATTTATATTACATTTATGTAAATATAAATATATATGTATGTATTTTACGTGTGTGTATCTATGCATGTCTCAATACTATTTCCCTCCTCCCAGTAATCCTCACGTATACATATGACTCCCCCCTCCCCCTTCAATCACCATTACTCGTCCATACACCAACTTCATAGTACACGCCAACGGAAAACAAGAACAAAAACAGAAAAACAAGAACAGAACGGGGAAAGAAAGAAAAAAAAAAAAAAGTCCCATTCCATAAACGCAGCGTGAATGAAAAGAATAATAATAATAATAATCATAGTAATGACAATAAATGAAGAGCAGGTGGAACATACATTCCTTTCCCCCCCCCCCCCCCCCTCTCTCCTCCCCTCCCTATATATATATATATATATTATAATAGTAATAGAAGAAAGGGGGAAAAAAAGCCCAAGAGAAGGGGAGAAGTACGGAAACAAACATAAATGAAGCAAAACAAAAGTT
>NW_001849287.1:42356-42638 GCF_000209065.1 Trypanosoma cruzi | reverse complement strand
TCGTCGGCGTCGGCGTGTTTGTGTGTACAAAATAAACAAATATGAAAACATATAAAACTCTCCCTTTATTCCCCCCATTCCTCATTCCTCCTTCAGACATTACGAACACACAGGAAGAGGTAGAGAGAGAAAAAGGAGACATGCACGCACACCGTCATGTTTTTGTGTACGTGCATGTCTGCAAGGCGGGGGAGTCGCTGCGGGTGGCGGTGTTTTTTTCCCCCTCTTTTTTTTTTTTTTTTTTTTGGAGGGGGGGGGGGAAGGGGGGGTGGAACCAAAAGG
>NW_001849287.1:15935-42256 GCF_000209065.1 Trypanosoma cruzi | reverse complement strand
AGCCTGGCTGCGTGGAGAAAGAAGTCATTGGATGACCCATCTGCTGATCCATTGGAACGTGGTGGTAAAAAATAGGCTGTGCGCCTGTAGCCACGCTCGCGTTGCTGTTGTTGCTGCCGTTGTGACTGTTGCCGCCCCCAAGGTCACTGTGCGAAACAAGGGTCGGGGTGAGGCTTATCTGCGGCGGCGTGAGGGGCGGGGTCTGTTCTTGGCTAGAGGACGGGGAAATCGAAATGCTGCTCGTGAACGGCAAAGGCACGTCGGCATACCCGTTCGTGAGTTGCATGCTGGAATTCAGATGGCGGTGCCCTTTTGACGGTGGCCGCGCGCGACTGATGGGTGGATGCGCCGATGACGGGTCGAGCGGGACGGGCGTCGCAGCGGCGTCAGCGAGACGCGCCTGAAGTGTTCGTCCACCCAGCCAATGGCCATGCAAATGCTTGATGCACTTCACAGCGGCCTCCTCCTCGAAAAAGAGGGCGAAGCCGTAGCCTTTCATTGGACGGCACTTGGTGTCAATGCACAGCTTCGACGCCTCAACACGACCAAAGGCCTGACACATCTCCCGGAACTCCGCTGCGCGAAATGTTTCCGGCAGACCGGAGACGTACACGTTGCGTCGCTGAAGCGAATTTCCCGTCTCTTTCACTGAGGGAGCTGCATTGACTGCACTGGAATCCTTTACATGCTGTGTCTCTGGCTGTTGTTGTTGATCCAGCAGCGGCTGCGGGTCCTCCTGGTGTTGGTGTTGCTGCTGCTCCGGTGCCTCTTGGCTCGAAATGCGGGGGGTTTTCACGTCGAAGTCCATTTCGTGCTTTGTTTTTCCTCAACCAAGTGGAATGGATGATGAAGCGAAAAGAAAAAGAAAAAAAAAAGCGGATGGCTATAAAATCGTTGGGTAATAAACCGTCCGGTGGATCCGTTTTTATGCGTGTAAGTAAGCACCTTCTATTGACATTGTGGGTAAAGAAAAGAAGAGGAGATGGCAAAATAAAATTAAAAAAAAAGAAAACGGTTTATTTCAAAACTACGGCACATCAGAAACGTATGCAAACACACACACGCACACACACAAGAAAAAAAAAAAGCCACAATGAAACACAGACGAAATATAAGTGTGTGTTTATGTGTGCAAGGGGGGAGCGGAGTGTCCACAGAGGAAGTGGCGTTAAAAATTTCCCTCCCGGTCATTGTGAAAGACCGCAAAAAGAAAGCCAAAAACAAAAAGAAATAACATAAGTAAATGGAAGGGACATACAAGCAAACCCCCAAATTCACTTCATGCATCTCATATATATATATATATATGTCTTCATCCATGAGGATAACGGCAAGAAAAAAAATGCAAGGGGGGGAAAAAAAAAACACAAATGCGTCATTTCTCCACCGTACCGCCCGCCTCTCCAATAAGACACACAGACACAAAGAGAGAGATAAAAATCCTCACAAGAAATCATATATAAAGTTTTCTTCCTGAATTGCAGTTTTTCTTTTATTATTATTTCTTATTATTGTTATTTATTTATTTTTTGTTAATTTTTGCTGCCTTCTCCTATGGAGCGTCGCAGTGAACTTTTCGACCCCTCCCCTCTGCTAAGACGTGTGCCGGAGGTAGATCCTGGGTCATTCGCTGTGCCTCCGCCAAGGGACATGACATGAGCACCGCGACTCATGATTTCCAGCTGTTGAAGCAATGACTTCACCTTCTGAGCATCCGCACTCACGTCACGGACAAATGCACTGAGCGCCTCCTTCACACCAGCCAGCTCCTTGAGCGTCAGCGCCACTTCCTGGCCGTTCGCCGCTCCACTCCCCGCCGCCGGTGCCTTCTCACGTCCCGGCCGTGTGGCACATCCCTCCTCGTCCATCCCTGAGACATCTTTCTGTGCACCAGCCGCAGCGTCCTCCTCCCTTCCGCCATTCCCCAGGGAAAGAGAGTCCTCCTCTGGGAAGAAGCCAAGATCACCTCGCCGAATCCTTTCATCAACATACGACTCCTGCCCGGTGAAATCGTTTGGGTCCTTGCGCCGCAGGTAGTGCATAAAGTAGAAATACATCCACATGTTATGCTCATGCACTACATGCGCCCTGAATCCTCCGACATGGGCCCTTTCAAATTCGTCTGCCTCCAGGCCACACACAAAACATGTGCTTTTCATGTCGAGCTCCTTCTCACGTTTGGCGTCACGCAACTCGCCAAATGTGTCAATGATGAGACCAAACATGATGTTCAGAAACACGACATTAACAAGAGCAAAGAAAACCAAATCGTAACTGACACGTGGAAAAAGAGTGCTACTCGACCATGACTCCTCCTGCATGATGTCGCCAACACCACCACCCTGTCGAAGTCCCTGCCAGAGAATGAATAAAAAGCACCGAAAGAGATTGACGCAGTTCCCGTTTTCTGGTCCATCCGAGCTGTCAAACTGCCGCGGAAAAAGAAGGTAGCCAACAATGGCAAAAAGGTACAACACGACAACCCCAAGAAAGGCTGTCAACAGGAGCTGTTTCCCATTCTGCGTAATGGCGTTGATGAAGGTACATAGGGTGGGCACTTTGTAGATAACAAAAAGAAGGTGGGCGGCAGCAAAGTACCGCGACACCAAAAGGCTCAACGCCGCCGTCACAACAAGAAAAAGACGAAACTGAATCGTAAAGCGTGTAAGGAAGTGGTACACCACTTCTCCTTTTGTTAGTCCATCAAAGACCTCCCGCATCGTCGCATTCAGCTTGGCAATTCCCAACCTCATGTGTTCTTTCCGCCTGTACTCCTTGTACAGGCATGCAGGAAAAAACACGACGGCGTCCATGCATAAAGTCACACAGGAAAGCACAAACTGTAGGACGCAAAGACACGTGATGGCGAGTTCTGAAACTTGCACCGTGGCCCAATCCCACTTCGCCCCCTCAACCGAGATGAGTCCAATGTTAATAAGCACTGCGATTAGGATGGAGGCATATTCGTAATAAGAGAGTTGGGAGGAAAAGATAAATGGCGCCATAAAACGATTCCAGCACTTCTTTAACGAGTAGAATCGAACCTTTTTTTCTTCCATCACCCCCTCCGTATCCGTTTCATTCTCCTTCTCTACGGCGGTGTCGGTGGTGGTCAAAGTAAATCGCGTCCACCGCGCCACCCAGCGCTGAAAGTCATGCGCCCTCTCCACCTCAAAGATCAAGTTATCGCTCTGATGTAAAAAATCGCCCAACTTCGTCGCCCGACTTGTGCGATTGACGCTCCAGAGTACATCGTCCTTAATGTTCTGAGAGAGTCCGCGACAAATTGAAGGGATGCAAAAAAAGACCTTCTCAAGCAACCCATCGTCCCGTCGTATCTCAATACGGCCAAGACGCTCCCTAAGCCTCGTGGTGCGACGCAGCAACTCATCAATGTGTTGCAGGTAGAGCCCATCCGCAAAGGGCCGCACAATATGAAGAAAGATGAGCCAGTTGAAGAGTGCCGCAACAGTCGGATCATCCTCAAGCGTCTCATCCTCAAGAATACGATCGCACATCTCCGGGGTAGCGATGGAAAGCTGGTGTTCAATGATTTCAATGGGAATCTGTGCAAGAACACGGCGGAAGGTTTCAGGGGAGCGGCATCCTTCAATAAGAGACAACAGAAATGTGGTGAGAGACACGCGGAGGCAATCAACTGCCTTTCTGGTAAGCTTTAGACCACGTTGCGATACGACACCGTTCATGAAGCTTTCAGTTAACCTTGTACCATTAGTATTAGTAGTATTGGTAATGCCCATTTCCGTATTCATATTCCTCGAGTTGTTTTCTGGGGCCGTCCGGGTGCCAATGATCTCCAATTTACTCAACACGTCAAGAAGACCGCACATCGTCACACAAACATCGTAGCTCAGCAGCGCCGTCTGGTTTTCGTGGCATGGACCCTGGCATAACTCCGTTAACAACTCAAAACCCCCACGTATCACATCGACCGTGGCACCGTGCGTCATTCCAGAGAGCTCTGCGAGAAGCAACAGGACCTCATGGACAATGTTTACACTATGCATATTATCGTGCTGGAAACGAATATAATTTTGCATGCCGAGGTTGTGGCCTTCGCAGAAAAGTTGCAGCATGCGGAACAAGGCGTGGAGAAGTCGCAACCGCATACAGCCTTCTACACGATCCCAACCCAAAATGTGTTTCTCTTTCCCACCATTGCGTTCACTTTTTTTCCGATACGAGGATGATTTAAGTACCGCGGCAAACAGCGCAGATGTGAAAAGTGTGGAGTTGGAGCCCACCGGAGTCCCACCACACTCCAAAATGACAAGCTGCTGCTGCAAGTTAATTTGCCGCACCCATTGTAATGATTTTTGCAGCAACTCGCGAATGTTATGGAAAAATCTTACTTGGTGTGCTCCAAAGTCTTTTAAAAGTGCATACTGTGCCCGTGTGTTGCCACCCTCAAGGAGCATCACACTGAGGCGAATGGAACTGTACGTAATCACATCATCGTCCTTTACACTCAGTGATGCAACCACATTTGACATGCCAAGGTCCGTGAAGGTAAGCTGCAGAAGATTCCAGGTGTCCTCCCTTTCCGTGCTGTTCTTCCCTGCACCTTCTGCCGCCTGTAATGGCGGAGATTCCTTGACATAGAAACTCGCATACAAAGCATTGTAGAAAAGGTTCAAAAGGCCTACAAGCGCCATGGGGCTAAAGTATCGCTTTCGCATGCCATCCAGTGCACTCCAAACAAAGCCACGAACACCCGACAGAGCAGAACTGCGACAGAGCAACGCATTCACCACATTTGCGGCTTCGCCTATTTCCAAGCTATCCTCTATTGGAATCAATACATCGCTCTTAACAAATGTACGAAGGGCACTGCGTGTAGCCTCCAACTCACGACATCTCGATACACCACTGGAGAGAAATAGTCTCGCAGAAAAAGAATCGCCAAGAGAATCCTGTATGCGTTGGGACACGCCCTCCCCAATAGCGAGCGTGTCATGTGGGCTTGAATATTCGTCAAAATCACTGCTGCGTGCCCTCTCTTCCCAGCCACCACCTTGTCCTTGTCGTTCCGCTTTGCTTAACCTCTCGCGCTGGAGCAGCCAGTGAAGAATTTGGTCGCGGACGATCTCCAATTGACTCGAGAGGGTTTCCAATCCAACAATGTTAGCAGTCTGCATATGAAGCAGGCCCAGAAGACGGCGATAGTTCACAGCCTCTTGAACACTCAACTCAAGGGCGTCCGAATTTGAAATAAGATTGGAGGAAAATTCCATGAGGCTGCTGCACATGACCGCAAAGGTGACTCCCACTGAGTCCTGATATCGATAAAAGCCCGCCTCTGAAAAGCATGCGGAGAAAAATGTCAGCAATGCGACGGGTAACGACATAAGCCATACATGCCGGTAGCGTTGTATTACACGAATCCCTCGGTTTACCACCTTCCCCTTATTGGTTAAAATAAGCTCCGTGATTCCGTGCAACTGTCTGGTTAACATCTCCACAACGGCCCACCACTCGCGGTTTGCCATCCACTCCAACTTAATCATCTCCTTCCCCTGGCCACCCTCCTCCCTCTCAGCGGTGATGTACAGTAGGACAAGGGCACGTAAGTATGTACCCACAAGCTGGAATTGTTTTCGTTCCAATTCGTCGCGTTGATGGTAACTTTTGCGGTGCAGCGGGCTGTAGAGGGAGCCATACTCCAAGATGATGGCAAAGATATCTTGCATCGGAAGGGCTCTCTGTCCCATCGCCAGCGCGCTCGTCGGGCAGTTGCAGATGTGACAAAGCAGCTCGACCATGGAGGCGATAAAATCACATCGCACTGGTGACACCTGAACCCCACCAGGGCGCGGCAAACAACGGAGTATATTGTAGTCGCGTAGAAGCTGCATCATACGTCGCCGTGGCACGCCGCCCACGGCGGGATTGGAAAACACATAATTACTCAGCCGCGAAAGAAAGTCCACATCTGCGTGACGCGTCGACACCTCACTATCCAGATATTTCACACATTCCGTGAGGAACGTGTTACTGAGGTATGGGGTGGGATCGGCGACGGAAGCAAAGATGGCGACAATGATGTGAAGACACATGACGGTGCACTCCTTTTTAAGGTTAAGAGAGCGCATGAACAAATCAATGCTTCCCAGCAATTTTCTTGCGTTGCCTCGCACAAACGTAAAAAGGTAAAAGAAACGCATCCATTGGAAGAACGCTCGACTGTTGGGATCAATGCTCGCGTGCATTCGCATGAGTGGAATATGAATACCCCAATGACACACCAATTCCATGCGGACAATAAGACGCAGCGGCAATTCAGAATTCTCGCTGAGTCCGACTGAACGGCGGCGACGGCGCACCGCATTATGGTACGCTAACACACGCACAGCCCCGGCAGTTTTTCCCCAAAGATGACGCCCGCCGTGTGCCTCCTTTCCAGCCTGATCTGCACCAGCTCCCCCATCATCACCACCAGCCTCATCATCACTGCCATCATCCTCAATCAAATATTCCTCCTCCAACTCTTCAGAAGGAACGGAGTCGTCGTGTGTTCCCTCAGGTTCCTCAATATTCGAGAGGGCAAACGCGATGGCCTCATCAAAGCATCCACGTCGTTCTAACGTGAGGGTGTTCACAGCAACGGTGTAGAGGTGGTCAAAACTACGTACAACCTCAGAAGAGGGTAACGTATGCACCTGCAGCACACGGTGCGCCACGGTTCGCTTCACCACACAAAGGCGAATCAGCAACTCTGTTGCCCGTGCTGTTAGTTGCTGGCTTTCATAGCGGGTAAGATCCATGAGCAGCGGGACAAGTTCCTTCACGCGAAACCGCAACATGATACTTTTACACACACGTCCCAACAGCTCCACAACCTCCTTTGAGTCGATGCGGTTACTGTCCATCTCCTGCGCCTCATCGGTTATGTCAACAGACTGATATTTACCCCGGACTCGGTGGAGAAGGCCTGTGCCCTTCTCACATAGCAGGGCCTGCCCCTCGCTGGGCCACACATGCAAATCATATTTCGCGTCAAGGACGGGCTCTTCGTCAAAATCCAACAGAACGAACATTTTTCGGCGTGGAAAACTGCCACCCTTGACAAAGGCGTCGTAGAGGAGCAATATTATGTTGTCTGCCACACGGTTTGACACAGTCTCCAGGAGCTGAAGGAGTGTATTGCAGATCATCTCACGTGTTTCCATCACTTGCACGCTTGCCTCGGACACCTCAAGGCGTGTGAGAGTGTGCGCGGCGACCCTGCTGGCATTGTCGTCAACGATGTCCTTGGTGCCGTCCAGAAGGCCTAGCAGTGGGGGGATAAGGTCACACATCTCCTGCACAGATATCTGGTGGGCCTTCACCAACCGTAGCCATGCGTTTATCGACACGCGTAGCAGCACGCTTCGACTCATATCAGACTGTACAAAGTGTGGATTGGCACGAATGATGTTGAGCGCGGCCGCTTTCACTGAAGAAATGAGGTCGTCGTCAGGTTTGCCGGAGATGGGCAGATGCGTCTCCTCCCTCAGACGAAGAGAGCTGGAGCCAAACAGCACTGTACTCGCCCGCAACTGCACCGCGGGGTCGTCAATACGAGGCATGATGTAACACTGCACGGCAAGCCGCAAGATATGCCCGCGCAGCAGATCCAAAGGGCTGGGAGACCCCATCACCTCGGCGCCGGTCCAGACAAATGTTTGGATGGCCCTAAGCAGCACCTCTGGTGGGAACACCCTCCCCACCTCCGCACAGCACATGGAGGGACAGCCGTCAAAGCACAAACAGCCAAGCAATTGAATTTCACTCTGTAAAAACCTGGCATATTTCGCATCGGAGCCCAGCTGCTGCTGGGAATTCTGGGGCCGCGTCAATTCAAAAAGGGCACCGCACTCGACAGGAGCTTCACCCTCATTCACCACAACCGCCCATTCCCCATTTTGATTCAGCACAAAACGAGAAAGCAATTCGCTGTTTTCAACAAGAAGCTTCTGGCACACCATGGCTTGTCTCTCAAAGATACCGCTAAATCCTACGGTGCACATGGAGGACAATAGATTCAAATGACCTGCACTGCGTCCGCGGCGAAGAGATCCAATGAAGTGGTCCGCCACAGACTCCACAACTGGTCTTGGAACGCTGTTGTTTTCTGAAAACAGCTCCGTCATTGTGTCAGACACACGAAAGCGGTAACCCCCAAGTTCCAAAAAGTATGGGATGAATTCAACAAGCCACTTCTTCAGCATCTTTGCCTTGCGCACCATCTGACGTAAGAATCGAAAGGCGAGGCGACAAACAAGGTGCACCTCTGAATGTGCATCATCCAACGCAACGCCCATGCAAAAAAAACCACCCATGAGAGGCAACGGTGGCAATCGTGGGCTGCAGCCCCATGGGAGCATTCCACTCATGGTTTTATCCCCCATTCCATCCGTTTCCTCCGACTGTAGCAGGGAAAAGGGCGTGAGAATGACGTCCATAACAAGCCGGTGGATATTTAACTCAAATATCATCCGCTGACGCCGCACGATCGGAATACCGTCAAGACGGAGAGCGTCATGCACGCGAGCTAACGAACAGAAACGAATGAGTTCCTCCAAACTACTCTGAGAGGCATAAATGACGGGGAGAATCGCTGCGTACGGAGTCTCAGTAGTCCTCGTTTGACGCCCTAAACTGGAAACAGCAAAATCTGTCGAAAGAGCGCCGCCCTGCACAAATGCCGCCCTCGTAGGCGTTAAATTTTCCTCACATGAGTCGGAACTCTCGTGTTTTCCGGGATATGGTTCCAAGCCTCCACCATCCCGATGAAAAGACGGATGTCGCGAATTTTTTAAGCGTGCCAAAGCCTGGAAGGCATCACGATACCGGCAGAGTCTCTCGCAGTGTGACCTCAGAAACATGACATCCTGCACAATCTCTTGACGAGAACTCCGCACAGTGATGGTATCAGAGACAGATGGTTGCCACTGGAGAAAAAGGCGGTCTCTCGCCTCTTGTGTGCATACATACATTCCTGTTAACACATTTTGAAGCGTCAAGCAATCATTCTCAATAAGAAAGTTGCATTCGGTAAAAAACATGGGAGTTAACGTAAAGAGAGTGCGTTGCGAATCCTTCGCGGTGCGTGGTGGTGGTATCATACAGAGTGAGGCGGCCCTCAATTGATTCCGGCTACTGTTGCTGCCTGCATCACCGCCCTCTTCTAACGCCGCCGCGCCCATACCATCGACCGTTTCTGAAAAATCGCTTTCTCCATTACCTTCAAAAAATGCGTCAACACCAGAGCCAGCAACCGCCAAATACATGTTTGAACACGCCTGTCGAAGACGATACTTCACAGACCGCATGCGCACGGCACCCCCTATCGTTGGATTTTCATTCTCCAAAATCCAGAGGGCCGTGCAACTGCGCCAGAAGTCGTTTAAGGCAGTCCCTTCGTTAGAAACACAGCCCGTCGAAGTTTCGTCCTTCATCAACAACGGGAACGGTGTCCCAGTATGGTCAACATCACCGTCCGTATTATCATTTGCATCCGGCGTATCAAGGGTGGAGATGCCGCTCCCTTCTAACTGTGTGGCACTTCTCGATACAAAAACACCCTCCACAAAAGAGCTTTCTTTGTTTGTTAACAAGGCGCCGCCGCTTATTCCATTATCACCCCCACTCACAACATTCGCCTCCATTGTTTTTTTGTTCTCCTCAGATTCCTTTTGCTGCCTTGGCTGTGACGTGAGGCTTGTCGTGAGAAAACTTTCGCGCTCGCGGTGGTAAAGTAAGACTGGCACGCCGGATGGTACGTATGGCCGGGCAATGTGGTAAAGGGCACGTTGATAGTTTGCCTGATCCCTCCCAATGTCATACCGCTGCACCACGAAACCCACCGCCCTTTCCTCTGAGCCGTTTACTTCTGAACGCAAGTCATCGACCATTCTGCCGGCGGCCAAACCCTTTTCAAAAGCGTTGATGCTACTATCGCAGCCGTCTTCTTCGGACGGCATGCCCCATGTATTCAAGCCTGGATGTTTCCTTCCCGTAACGTGTACAAAAATTGGAAACGCAGCCAGTCGTAGGAGAACCTCATCGCCGCGACACACGGGATCCCCATCGTCATGAATTTTGTACCGTGGCGTCACGACAAATTCACAAAAGTCCGATTCAACCTCCCCGGCCTTCACAAGCACAAGCCTCACACAGTTAGGATCACTCTTGGATGGTTTTGATGGAAATACCGCCACGCACATCTGGCTGACGGAATGCAAAAGAAGAAAAGGTTTCCCATACATGAGCTCCGGTGCCGTGTTGATGTTGCTGAAGTGCTCCATAAGAAGCGTGTTATTGTTGCTAAAACGATCCGCTACCGCCTCTTGTGCCTTTGCTGCAAGGCTTGACGCGGGTGCTTCAATCCGAAAGACGCTGGTTTCAAACCCCAGCAGGGGCAGCGGCTCCTCATCGATATCGGTGTCATTCTTTTCACGGATGAACAGGTCCTCAGCTTCCAGTCCTGACGCAGCAATATATCCTTCCTCGCATGAGAAGTGGACAAGAGAGCCGTATTTAATTATGCGTTGCTTTCGATCCATCGGTAGAGGCACCCCCAACTTTTTTTTTCTTGTATCTCCCTAAGCCGCCCACAAACACACACACACAAACACAAAAATTATACTGCCTATATTTAATAAAGAAGCAACGACCGCTATTATGGATTTGATAATACCAATACTGATGCTACGGGTACGATCCTTATCGATACTGCGGTTGCTCCGTGACCGAGGGATGTCGTTTCTCACTCTCCCTCTCCCCCCGTTAGTTTCAGCCAAATAAAACGTCTTTTCTTTTTCTTTGTTGTTGTGGTTGTTTCCTTGTTTTTTGTTGTTTTTATCCAAATAATGATGTCATCACTCCAGAAAAACATGTAAAAAAAAAAAAAAGGAGAGCACACACGTACCCAGACAGACGGACACGTATTGCGGATTTATCGAAAGCAATTGCTGGTAAAAAAAAAAGGACTTTAAAAGGGAAAGAGGGGAAAAAAACACGCAACAATAATAAAAAAAGGCGCAAAGGGCATCTGCACCTTTTTTTTTTTTACATCTCGAACATCCTCCCCTTTGCTTCTCTCCGTGCCATTCACAAATGGAACGTTCATCGTAATCGTGTTTGTGTTATATATATATTCTTAGTGTTACCATCGGCCGGCTCATACAATGGAGCTGAAGTCTGCCGTTGCACCATGAAGCCTGTCTTCGCCAAGGGCCATGCTGCCAATCAAGTTTTGTACCTTATCGATGCCCGCCAGACGTAAAGAACTCGTAAGCATAAGCTCCTTGCAGTGTTTGTAGTGAACCAGCTGGCATCGGGTGTGATCTGCGAGTCGTGCAAGAAAACGAATAGGTGCGGCATCCGTTTTTGTAAGAACAACAGAAAAGGGCACAGCCAAACTCTCAAGATAATCCAAATATTCCGTGTCGGCTTTCTGAACCCCACGCGACGGAACGCACACAAAAACGCGTTTGATAGGACGTTTCGAATAAGATGCACGGTGCCCTACATCCCCATTTGTTTTCGTCCCCTCACTATTCCTCTTCTTCTCGGTAGAATGCTGAGCACATGTCTTGATGTATGCACGCATGACGGCGACAGCGTTCTCCGCGTCCAGAGCAGGGGTCTCCATTGGGTTGTAGTACCCGTAACCAGGGCAGTCCACAAGCATCACCTTATTGGCAACATTATAGAAGTTCACAGAACTCGTCGTGCCTTGCAGATGACCATATGGAGCGATCAATGCATTCAAGATGGCGTTGATGAGAGAGGACTTGCCGCTGGATGTTCTTCCCACAAAGGCAACCTCCGGCACACACCGCTGCGTCTCGCCCGACTCAATGCTGTCGCTACGACTGGTGGGACCGCCATCACCACCACCAACAGCTCGCTTTCCAGATGCGAGAAGAACGGGAAATTGTTTGATGTGTGTTGCCTTAGCCTCAAGCCGAACTGCACCACCAAACGCAAAGGTTTGCTGCGCCTTATGCGAGGCAGTAAAGATGGGTGCGGTGCCGTCGCCCTTCGTGATCCAATGCTCCCATGACACCCCTTTTTTGAGTCGCCTCTCGATGCGTCTTCCGTGGAGTCCCTTGTAAATTTCCTCGAGAATGCCGCGATCCAAGGGCCGCTGGCGAAGTTCTTGCCGAAACGACGTCCGTGTGGGCTGCAGAATTTCCTTCACGGCCCCCTCCACCCCAATCTCCTTCACGAGATTCTCCTGGCGTCGCAGGTGGCTTTTCGAGTCACGCCACACTTTGGTCAACGCCTCCTCCGTCGCCGTGCGAAACTGATGGAGCTGTTGCTGTCGTCGCAGCGTATCGGCAGCCTCCGTGTCCAAAAACTGCGCCACCCCCAAATTCAGACGTTTGCTTTCACGATACTCGTTGCGGTAGGGAGATGCCGCTGTAAAAGACGAGGGTGAGGGAAGTCCCGAAGGTGCGGCGCCCTCGACATGCGTCGGCCGCCCACCTGGCAGCCTAGGAATAATAATCTTTCCGGGATGACGCATCACCCGCGTGGTGCAAAAGAGATGCGTGTAGCTAGCGAGAGCGGTGGGCGCAAAGAAGTATGAGCCAGCGATCCCACATGCCATGCGTGGGGAGTTCCCGTTTAATCGTCTCCGCCTTTTAAAGTTTGTTTCCTCCTACCCTCTCCTACCTGCAACCGAGGACAGGGAACCAAAGAAAAAAAAAAAAAAGCAGAACGTAAAACGTTTCTTATTTTAGGGAACCGGAGATGAACGGGCATCCATCGAATAAAAAAGGCCAGAGAAAATAAATAAAAATAAAACCAAAAATAAAAAATAAAAAAAAGCCCAAATTCAAAAAAGATGGAAGATAACGTTCTATTCAAGTTCACATATAAAGATGTATGCATGTATAAATATCTGTATGCTCCATCACTGCCCTCCCCACTAAAAAATCAAAACAAAAAATCCAAACGGTGGGTCACCAATAAAACTTACACATTTCAAGGGTTTCTGCAGCCTACAAGAACAACCCACACACATACAAACACACACACACATACATAAATAAAAATAATAAAAAAACAGAGTGGAAACCCTAAAAGCAAAATTCTTTTTGTCTGGGAGTGATAAATAAAATAGATGCATGTGTATGAGTGTTTGGGTTTGTGGAGTTTGTTTTTTTCTTTTCTGAGGGTGCATGTATGTGAAGAAATAGCAGCCACGAAGAAATTGAATTCACGTGTTGAGACTCAAAAGGGGAAGTTGGGCTCCCCTCCAACACCTGTCACGGCATCTGCATTCCCGTCTGAGAAGTCTGACAGTTGTTTCCCAGCGGACTGTGCCATCCACCCGATGCGCCCGACGGCCTTGTAACCCTCAACAGGGAGCAGTAGTTGTTCCACGTTGTAAAGCAGCCTCCACAATTTTTTTTGCCCTTCCTGCCCACCCATCACTTCTACGGGCACGGAGTTGACATCAACCAGGCCACCCGTCTCTAGCAGGTCATGGGGCAAGTACCACAGGCTTCGCCCGCGGACGGTTTTCGGTGACTCCAATTCCGAGAATGAGTCCGCAGGCTCGGACTCGTGGTCGCAGGCAATAAGAGACGCCAGCTCTGGTGACGGGGAGTTCAGTATCGCCTCATACTGCAGCTCCGGTATTTTCAGCACCTCACCCGTCTTTCCGTTAATGGGCACGCCGGGGTTCTCCCGCTCTGCCTCAAGAACATTTGGGGGGATTCTATAATTTTCTGGAAAAATCACCTGCGAAAGGTGGTAGTATTGCGTGTACACCTCTACATCATGTGAAGTATGTGCCATGACACCGGGCCCGTTGTATTCGTATTCATCGAGAGGCGATAAATCGAGAGGTTCTGCATCGGGACGTATGGCGATCCTGGCAGACCGCAGCGAATTTCTCGAGAAATACAACGGGGATTCAAAGCCATGCCTCTCAAAATGTGACTTTACGAGAAAACAGAAATTAACAGCCAACTGGGAAAGGTCATTTGAGACACTCAATTGTCTAAGAATCCCAGTCTTCCCAGAGACAAAATAGTCCTTCAGCAGCTCTTTTCCACCAGAAAACATCGAGATGTGTACAAGTCGAGTCATTTTGTGAAAAGCTAACACAGATGGAACTGCCTTGGGGTCAAGGTGACATCCGCGCTTCCGCCATTGGTTGCGTGTGCCCCACCAGTTTGACTCAAAGCCACATGTCATTCGGCGATGTTCCAACTGCCTCTGTGCCTGGCCTTCATATGGCCGCATGGATGATACTGACGTTGCTGCTGTGGCAATAGGAAGCTGCCAGTGAGCTTCACTCTCGGGCAAAAGTTGATCCATGTTAAATAGATTCAAACTCATTGGAACCTGTGCAACCACCATGGGCATATTTTTCGCCACTCTCCTCTCGCCGCTGTTCTGTACACTGGTGGCGTCAAATTTCCAGTTAGGGCAATTTGATAGATCACTCTCGCTCAGCCACATTGGGTGGTGGCGAAGAGGATGATCCGGGCGCACGTGACGACTGAGGAAACCTTCCAAATGCGGCATCGCCGGAGTGAAGACAACACCGCAAGGCCTTGAACGCCGCATCATCCGTATTGCCGTTTTATTTGCGTTTTATTCCAAAGTTGTGCACGCGGGTCCCGCAAAAAATTATGTCTGTCAGAATGTAGACGTTAGAGGTGGGGTCAGCGTGTGTGTGTGTGGGCTGAGCTCTGCCTCTTTGCTGCGGCGGTGTGAGTCTCGGGGCAGATGTGCTCACTGCTACTCACCTCCCACCGCCACTGAAAAAAGTGAGAGCACTCTTTTCACTCCTTCTCGCCACCTCGTTTTTGTGTATGCATGTGTGTGTCAAAAAATGACGTCATTTTTTTATTTTAAAAAGAAGAAATGAAAAAGCATTGCTCAGTTGTGTATGCATCAATTGTTTGTTTGTGTGTATGTGTATACAGACGCATCTTCTGGCGGTGGTGATGCGCTTCTGCGGCGCTCCGTACGTGTCGTATTGGCGACAAACGAAGGGCAACATTGCCGCAGACCGTTTTTTTTTTCTTTTTTTTTTTGTTTTTTTGTTTGTTTCTTTACGCATGCATGTGTTCAAATAACAATCAATGCATCTTCTTTTCTTATCTCTCGTGTCTCTTCTCTTTCTTTTTTTTGTTTTTTGCTTTATGCTTTTTGTTTGTTTGTTTGTCTCTTCGGAGAGAGGGACGAAAGGGGTAAAGAAATTTTCCCCAAATTTAAGCTCTAAGCGTTGAGAATAAATGGATGTGTGAACGAATGTGTGTGTCGATGGGTATGCCATCATGCACGCAGTCTCGTTGAAGCTCACACACTCACACATAATGTTGCAGGCCTAAGGGGCACCAGCCAACAGCAGCAGTAACACACACACACATAAACAAACAAACAGAAACAAACACAAACAGGTGGAGGAAGAAGACGGACGAAAACGAAGTGTGACGTGGGAGGCGTCATGTTTTTTTTTTCTTGTTTTCTTTTTCTATGCATGGAGCCGCGGTGGTAACAGACACACGCACACACACACACACACACATTCTCTCTCTCTCTCTCTCCCTTCCCCCCTTCTCCTTCTGTCTCTTTCCATCCCTCTCTCTCTCTCTCTCCGTCCATCCTCTTTTTTTTTTCTCCCCTCGTCTCTTCAAGTTTGATTTTTGTTTTTCTATTTTATTTTGTTTCCCCCCTTCCATCCCTCCCTCCTTATCCCCCATCCCCCTACTCGCTCCCGCTGCAGACACAAGGAGAACAAACGTCAAGGAAGAGTGTGCAGACGACAAAACAAAAAAAAAAAAAGAGGTCAAAAAGGATTTAAAAAAAAAAAAAGGAAAGGAAAAGAAAGAGAGACGAGAGAAAAAAACAAAATCGAGGAAGGGCAGAGAGAGAGAAAACAAATAATAATAGTAATGGTAATATGAACAAAGAACTAGCGATGGGTAAAGTGAAACAACAGGCCATCCACAAAATAAAAAAGATTTTTTAAAAAAAGAAGTACGTGGCTGAAGGAACAACACACAAAAAGACACATAGACGGTTGTGCGTTAATTTCCTCCTCTCTATGATGGTTTGCCCTCCCCGAAAACTCTTCGTTTTCTTATTCTTCTTCCCCCCCCCCCTTTCGCCTGCACTCTCTATGACTTTTATTATATGTAATATATCTCTCCCTCCTCCCCTCCATTGAAGCATCAGCCAAATCACATTGTCCGTGTGTAAATGTATGTTCATCTTCCTTTCCTGTGCGTGCCCGAGTGTATGTATGCATGCATGTGCACAAATCATCTTGCCCAGAGCCAACGTCTGCGGCTACACTCTGCCTTTCCGCCATCTATATGTATATATATATATACATATATATATATATAGGTAAATAAATATAATTAATGTTCTTTTTACTAATGTTTTCTCCCTTCCTTTTATTTTCCCTCGTCTTACCCCATTTACTGGACAAAGAGACCGGCCTTGGCAAAAGCCTCTTCTGGGTTGCTAAGCTGCTCCACATTATACAGCTCAACCTGAAGCGAAGCACTGCCCTCATTTTTCAGTGGTACTCCCTTCTTCTTCTCGTTCTCCCTGATGGGCCACTGATATAACTCCGCATCGCGACCGCTCAGCCAGTAATTGCTCTTGAACTTTGGAAGCTTCTTCAAACTCTCATTTTGAATGGGTTCCCCAGAAAGAAGAAACGTTGGAATATTAACGGGGGAACGATCCAGCGTCTTGAGCGCCAGCTCCGGATCTTCAAGCTGCTCCACGTTATAGATTAGATACCGATCCCCTGATGTGACGTCTAGTGACACCGGTGTCTGGCTTGGCTGCACGGCAAGCTTAAAAAATTCCAGCTGGCGATTTGTAAAGTAAAGACCACTGTTGAACTTATTCTGACGGATATAATCCGAAAGAATTTGAAAAGCTTCGCCCTTCTTGCTGTACAACTTCCTCGATCCGCCAGAGACTGGGTGTGTCATCAGAGCCTCTCCACCAATCAGTTGGCTGGAGTGAAACAGTTTAAGCGAACTTTTTGTAAGGATGATGGAACTACGCGCGCCTCCCTTAAAAGTAAGGGAGTTCTTAATCGCCTGCGCCCTCGTGAGCCACCATTTGCTCTGGAAGCCGTGCTTCTGCGCACGGTCATTGAGCTCAAACTGCAGCTTCTCACCGTACATCTTTCGCGAGCTGTAGCTGCTGTGTCTTGGCGCCTCCATCACCTCCGGTGGGGAGAGGAGTTGGTCGAAATTAAAAAGCTCCAGTGGCTTGTCCAGCAGCAACTGCGTAGGGACAGCACCGGGCTCAGGCTGCAATCCATGATTCTCCACCTCCCAGTCCTCAATCCAGACATTACTTGGACTGCTGCGGGCCTTCTGATTGCTCTCGAGGATGTGATGTTGTTGACTGAACACAACGATGGTGCGCACGGCGCCAACAGCCTCGATGGAGAGCGGAAGTCGTCGAAACATTGCAGCTGCCCCTTCCCTTGATGTTGCGTGTAGCTCCTTGTAGAAAGTGAGGTTGGAGACACAGAGAAGTTTTGAAGAAGAAAAGGAGAAGGAGTTGTAACAGGAAGGCATCAACAGGAAATGTGGTGGGTGAGTACCGTCCCTCTCTCCCTTTTTATTATTTTTATTATCCCTTCGTTTCAGTCCTCTTTTCTTGTCTTTTTTCTTTTTTCCTTCCGCTTCTTCCTTCACGCTCTCAGGAGTCGCTGTAGTACCGCCTAAAAGCCGAGACGTTGAATGTGTTTTTCTTCTCCCTCCGGCGAGTGTGCCAACTAGCGTCGGGGTCACCCAGCCTGCCCACACGCCCAGGACGCGAGTACAACCCGACATGTGCGGAAGAGTCAAAGTGACGGCCCTGGCGATGCTCTGCGACGCTTCCGGGGTGTTGTGCGAGCCGCAGTACGCCCTGCAGACGATTCAAAGTGGGCGGCCGCTGACGGATGTCCATGAGATTCCACCTACGGCGACCGCGGATAAGACACTGCATGGACCCTAGAAGGAAACACACAGACACACTTCGGTATCTTATGACTTTTTCCCCGCGCTTTCTTCTCAGTCACTAGTCTGCTCGTCCAGCCGCTGGACCTGCATGAAGGGAGGAAGTGGTTATGGAGAGCTGCAGAAGACTTCTTCGGATAAAGGTTGTGGAAAACACAAGCAACAATAATAATTTAAAAAATCTTGAAATATATATATATGTATGGGTGGTTCAACAAAAACCGGAGAACCAAAACTTTGTGGTGAACAAAAACCCACACACAACCATATGCGTACACACACACAAACACAGGCACACACAAACAATACACATAGCATGTAATATAATAATAATGTATATTTCCACGCAATCGAAGTGAAAGCCACGCAACAAGAAAGTAATGCACACAAGAAGGGGGCAATAAAATCAAACTATCGGTTCCGCCAAAACTCCCAAGCGGTTCGGTGTTCGTTTTCCAAACGGTGCAGACGTGAAAGCACCAATCCACTGACAGGGACGCAGTCCGACAGTCCCTCGTCTGCGGCTTGCCGCGCCCGCATCGGCTCCTCAATCGCTTCCCTGTCCATCTCCTCAACGGTGTGGAGATACTTCAAATCGTCCAGCAACGCCTTTACAATGCGGTCGTACCTCGCACACCGCTGACTCCACAGTGCAGCATCCCCCTGCTGCCCCAGGGAAAAAAGATAATCTAGCGGTGGCCGCACGTTTTGCTGCGCTGCTCCCAAAAGCTCCATGGCACTGTTTTTTATCGGCCTCAGTGATTGATCCCATACACCTCGCACAACGGGGTCCAATAGTGACTTTTTCACCCTGCTTCCCGGTGAAAAACACTCTGCCAAACAATGCCGCAGAACCACAAGGTTGGCAGCAATGGACCCCATGTTCGTTGGTCGCACATCCAAGTAGTTAAAAGAAATTGCATTTGCCTTGTAGGAGGATTCCTGTAAACTGGGTAGGCCGTCGTCTCGAGTGCCACCGCCCCCATTGTAGTTTTCATCACCAGCCCTTTCAGCCTTTCGACCCTCATTGCCACCGCTTCGGAGCCGCTGCGGCGACGGAATCCGTGATACTAATGTGTTTTTGATAAAGGACGCAACACCACCTCCGAACCGGGAGGGAGAAGAGGAACCACCGCCGTGGTATGTCGTCAGAAAACGATCTACATCCGTCTCTATGCGGATAAGGTACCGCTCCGTGATCTGCTGCTTGGCTGACAAATACTTCTCGTAGCGAGTCTCTAAAACCTCAAGCAGGACGTCGATATCCTTTTCCGTCAGCGTTTCCATGTTATTTCCATTAAGAGCAACCGAAGGTTGAGCATTATTGAACTCACCTTTTGCTGCGGCTTGTGGCAGCACCGGCGCCGCCTTCTGCTCGCCTCGGTTATTAGAAAAGTGTGACTGCGAAACATCGACTTTTTTATGCACTACTGGCGACACTGCCGTGGCGTCACCACCGGCATTTCCCACACACACACCATTGTCCCTGTGGTGGTGGTGATGGTGGCGGCGGGCGAGCCTGGTCTCGTACAGCCCTGTGGAGTGCCCAAAGACCGGAACGGGCCGAAGAGCGTCCGCCGGATTTGACGGCAACGCCACGATGGGGGGCAGTTCCCCCAGCATCCCTCTTCACGCACTGTTCCTCCCCTCTCCTCCACCTATTTTCTTGTTTTTTTTGTGTTTTCGCAGCCCCGCTAATGGTTTGCAAGGGATGGAGGGAGACAGAGATGGAGAGGCATGCACCAGTAGAGAAAAAAGATTTCCGGGCGGCTGGCCAAATCCTGAGTTTCTCAATCATAGAAAACAAACCAGATAAGAATGATAAAGGAATGAATAGAATAAGAATGGATCCATCATATCCTCAAAGTTTAGCAACAAGTAAGTGTATATATGTGTATATACATCGTCCATTAGCCACAGTTGTGGCCCGCTCACCCTATTCGGATGCGATACATATATATTTATTACTTATTTATTACTTACGAAGTGGCAGACTTTGGGATCCTGCAGACACAAGACCCCGCTGCAAGAAGAGAATCAAAGGAGTATGGGTGGCATGGCAAAATAAAATGAAAATTAACCAGCCGCTATCGGTTTCCTGATACCCCAAAGTCGTGTTCTTCCAAAAATTCATATGGTAGAAAAGCGTAGTAAAGAAATGTATTCGTTGTATCAAGGTACATACATGAAGTAAGTTCGCCAGCTCTCCTCTTCGATCGTTCTCTTCGCAAAAGCTCCTATAAGGAAAAACACATTTGATCGGCAGATTCACACATAAAAAAAAAGAAAAGGCAAGCCGCAGAGGCGGAGGATAAATCATGTGACTATTGCAGCTGAATAATCTCCTGTGCCACACGCCTCATAATTGCTGGTGATGAAGCAACCCGCGGAACCAGTCCTAAACACGCCACATGGGCCACCGGAAAACGACCGGTGTACCTCAACGCGACAAGCCGCCAGTCAAGCTCTTGTCGCAGCGCCTCAGCAATGGACTGTGGAGAACCGTGGGCGGCCAATTCTGCATATTCGCTCTCACTTTCTTGTCTTTCCTCGCCCACACCTTCGTGATACAAATCCTTCAGCGTGTGCGTTGGAGTCACACTCCCACTTCTCTCACGCAACCGGGGTAAGTGCATCACCGCGGAGTACTCAGAGTTTTCCTCCGAAAAGGCGGAGGCACACGGCAAGGCTTCCGTCGCCAACCCCACAATGCGAACAGTGTCGTCTCTGGCACCACCATATAACAAGGAGGACGTCGCAAAGCCCACCAGCATGTCCTTCTGTGTATTCGCAAAAAGTGTTCGTCGTCGAAACAGACGGAGTGCCGCGAGATGGCCCCTGTCAATGAGATGCGTCGACAACACCGCCTCGCTGTCCTTGAGGAGGAGCTCACTCAGAGACGGTGCGCACAGCACGGCGAGAAACCATGTTCCATAGTACATGGCGGAAAGAAGGCACTGTCCCACTCCGCAGTGCGGCGTCGCAATGGTGATGAAATTCTCAAACGTGACGTTTAATTGCACAAGTTTCTCACGCACGCATCGGACCTCGTCAAAGGGCCCATCGTCCAACTCATCCCCCTCCACGGCAACAAGCAGCAAGTACAAAAACTCCCGAACAATGATCCCACCGAACGAGTGTCCCACAACAGAAAAGCAGACGGGGCAATTGCCCCCCTCCTCGTTTTCTTCCACCGTCCTCAGCCAGTCGCCAAACACGGGCAAAAACTCTTTAAGAGTCCGAGAGGCGCAGGTGCGTGTCCTCCAATTCGTGCCCTTCCACCGGTTGCTGCCAGGGGCAAAACACGTCAGGCCTCTCCAAGCAAAAAGTCGACCTCCGGCCTCGTTCGTCTTGCAGTTCGGTCCCAGTGCTGAGGCAAAATCCCCCAGTGTCACTTCACGCAGGTGCTCATCATGGGTTTTATGGCAATTTCTTTCATTTTCTTCAAAAACACAACGTATGAGAGCGTCAAAGTCTGCGGATGTTCCCCAAACGCCGTGCTGAAAAAGAACAAAGTGACGGCGGTCGCCAGGACCACCAGCAGACATGACAAGTAAAGAGCAGCGCGCCTCTCGGATTGACGTCCGTCACACCGCTCTACATCTATTGACCGGCCCCAAGAAGAGTAAACAAGAAGAAAAAGAAACAGGAAGAGACCATAATAGTTGAATATATTAATAAAAAAAAAAAGCAAAAAGCACCCTCCTCCTCTTCATCGTATGAATGCAGACACAAGAAAGACATATTCCAACAGGTATACATCACAGCAGTGAAAAACATTTGACTGAACCCATCGCAAATTAATCGTATTTTATTCCAATAATGATGGAACCTTGGTGCTTAACAATTACAGATCCAGAAACCTGGCTGTTCACACGGAAAGAACATGCTCTTTTCCCCTCATCAAGGTCTTCACTATGATATTATTTCTGATTCCACGGCACACATTTTCGGCAAACGGAACAGATTCCCTCTTGCACAGCATCCATCCCCCAGCGAAAGGCCGAGGAAGGCGGAACGGGTAAAATGTAACCACGTATGGCGCATGAATCACACAGACGAATCTCCATTGCCGCTGTGTTCGCCCCACTGCAACGAGCACATTCGCAGAAAAAACGGTAAGAGGAAAAAAGCGTGCGACGGCGCTCTGCGGTCGAAGTCTCTTGAACATCCACGTAGCAAATGGTGAGGGGCTCACCCTTCCGTATCTCTCGAAGAGCATGAAATGCTGCAAGAATTCCACGATATGTGACTCGACAGATATTTGGGCAACAACTGTGATTGAAATACGATGCTTCCGGATAGAGTGCGACGCCAATGCAGTTACCGTCCGCGTTAAACAAACCAAAGCTGTTGCACTGCAATGCAGCACACAGGCGATTAAAGAAGGTGGCTGTAACAGTCAAATTGGCCTCGGTACTCCCACCTTCACCCAGCCAGGGAAGAATCAATTTTGTAAAGCGGCGATAGGCACAACGAAACTTACTGCGCGAGTCTTTGCTCAGCATTGAAAGATTTGTAACTAATCGGGCCGTATCACTCCATCTTGGTGGTCGAACGGCATGTGTTTCCTCTTTCTCCTCAAATACACCTAATGACATGTTGCTCCTCAGGGAGAAGTAAAGCTGCGACGCCGTTTCTGGGTCACGGAATTCGTTGCCACCCTCAAGAGCTTTGGGATCCAGAACTTCCACCACACCACCGCACTGCAGGCGAGCCATACGAAGTATTTCCACCTTCTGAGGTACCGCACAGTCCGTAGCGATCAACGCAGCTGCCCCTGATAACTGAGATTCCGCGTCAGTGGTAGCACCGCTGAGTTTTCTCCCATTCGTTAAATTTAAGGGTGTTTTATTCTTTGAAGAGACAACACAAACGACTTCTCGTTCCCCCTCGCTACTTTTGCTGAGATTAACCGTGGCGGGCATGGCTTCCGTTTCCTCTGCCATATGACCAGCAAACCCTTCCCTTGCACAGTGTGCCACCAGCAATGCATTCAAGAGTAATGTCTGCATCTCCCATGCTGCCTCCTCGCCTGTTCGCCTAAGCCAATGCTTTGTACTCCATGAATCAGGGGAAAATCGTTTCTTGTCTGTTGAGTTTGCATTATCACCAGCACGTACCATAAACGTCTTCATGAGTACTGGATACACGCGGCGCAGCGTTTGACACGTACCTGAAGCTCTGTGCAAATTGTGATGCTCCGTCCAACATGCCCTCGAGCAGTACACAATAACACCACACCCGGCGCATCCACACACGCCTTGGTTTGTTACACCCTCCGGAAGACTATGTTCCCCTTCCACCACACGTTCTGGCCACATGACTTCCTGTGCATTATCCATCTGCATTGCCTTCACATGATATTCGTGCATTGCTTTTTCATGCCGCCGTGCGGAGGCTTCTGACAGCTTCTTCTTCAGATTCACGTACAATTTGGAGCGCATCCGACCAGACTTAACAGTTTTTTGCAACTTTTTAAGTTGCCTATCATCTCCCGCATCAATTTCCCCGGAAACCTCCATATCAGCATCCACGTCAACGGCTTTTGCTTGTGAAATTTCTGTATCTTCATTCAACCACCTCTCCATCTCATAGTTGGCGTGTTCTGCAGCAATACAGCCGGAAACCCATCGAATAGTCTCATAATTTAGGAATAGGGTACCTTCCGGAATAAGTTGCAGACAGTTACAACAGAGTGTTGAATGGGGCAATAGAGGCAAGTATCCATTTGGGATTGAGGCTGGAAAAGAACCATTTTTCCTTGTCCTCTTTGTCATCGAGTTGCTCGCCGTATTCGTGCTCCCGGTGGCAGCCACCCACTCGTCCACCTTGGTTGCTATGGACATTGCACTGGGCATTTCATTCGGGTTCATCGCCACGGCATACGGGGCAGCAATGAGGACAAGTTCACCGGGGCTGATGTCGGCCTTGGCTACCGCGTAGCGCCCTGCGTCAGAATTTGGGTCGGAAGAATGTACACACTCCACCAACCGGTCTTGCGGTGCCGCCGGCATAACCGTGACGGTAGCAGTAGTGAGTGTACTCCTACTTTTTTGATAGTTCCCTACGCCCTACAAATAATAATAATAATATCAAGGCCATGATAGAGGAATAAGAACGATACCATCCATTCGTCATCCAAAAAAAAAAAGGAAGGAAAAAAATAAATAAATAATCTTGCATATATATATATGGGTTGCAAGATTTAAAAAAAGACGGATTAGAGACGCCCCTCCAAAAGAAAAAACAAGGTTTGCGCGTCCCATTTCTCCTCCCAGAAGTCAAACCACGCCTTGCTGATGCTCTTTCTCCACCCGCCCAAGAATGACACCCTCTAGGGCAAGACGCTTTTCCCAATTCTTTTCACGATACGCCCGCACATGCACAGGAAGCTCCTCTTTTCCCTCAAGAATATAGGGGCATAACTTACTACGCGGTGAGGTATCCATCTGCCTAATCATGTTCAACAGGTACTGTGGATCACCTTCCCATAGAGGCCGACCTGTATGGTGGTAATAGCCGCCAAAGGTCCCAACGATAATTGCAGGAAACGCCAAAAAAGCGGCTAATTTAATATGATGACGGCGAAACTCCTCGGGATGATAGCGATACTCTCGGTGAATCCGTTCACTCATGTTCTCCCTCTCACCCTTCGTCATGGCGTCGGCACTCCACGAGTCACGTAGTTGCTGCATCCCCCATGGGGAGCGCTTCTTGACTTTGATAGTCGGCAGCGGTTTCCGACTCGTCTTGTATTTGACTGACGCTCCGCCACTATCCGTGCGTTGCCCGGGGCACTTCGTTTTATTTTCGTTCGATCTCACCGTACCGCTGTTATCAATGGTTGGCTGGTGTCCTGACGGCGCTGGAGACATTACACTTGACTCACAAGAAGAAGATAAAGAGTTGGAAAACTGAGTGGAGGCTCGCCTCTGCTCCACCAACGTTGGTGCCCTCGTATCATTGGAGAAAAACGCCAGCGCCGCACGTTGACAGCAATTGCTGTGGAATATTCTCTGCAAACCGTGAGAAGCACACCGCATTGTCGCCAACAGGAAATGTGTCCTCGCTGCCTTGCTCGCCAATAAACGCTTCACCACTGCACAAGAGTACCGATCAACGAATGATTGTGGTTGTTTTTTCTTTTTTTTCGCCTTGATGCGTGAGAAGGACAGAGAGAAACCAGTGCAATTTATATTTGCAAAAGAAAAAAATATCAGAGGTGGAGTTGTTTCTCCTCACACCTGCGAGCCACAGACAACAGAAGCCCCCGCTAAATAGAGGGGGGGGGGGGGGGGGGAAGACACATTGCATGTTCTTTTTTTATTCAAAGTTAAAATAATAATAATAATAATCAGCCAAAATAATGGCAGACAAACAAAAAGATAGAAAAACAAAGAAACACAAGCAATAAAAAAAAAACATAATAATAATAAAGTAGTGTATCGTGCATTGCGAAAGTATCCCTCGTCCTTTCTCTCTCCCTCTCAATTTTTATTTTTCCTTCAATCAATGACTTTGTATGGATTAAGAATTCCATTTGGATCCATCGTCCGTTTCAGGGTTCGCATCAGCGCAATGACCTCCGGTTTACGTGAAAGGCCGAGATACGCCTTCTTCTGCACCCCGACGCCATGCTCTGCCGAGATGGATCCGGCGTGTGCCGCGCAGAACTCATAAACAGCCGGGAACAGCACGGCGTCAAGTGCGTCACTGTGTTTTCGTGTTCGATCCACAACATTGAAGTGAATATTGCCATCCCCAAAGTGACCGTAGCCAACCACCAACACCTCGTCCGGGTCAAACCCCCCATTCTTGTAGATTATCTTGCGAAAGTGCAGCACAATGTCGTAAAACTTGTCAAGCGGAAAGCTGACGTCAAATTTGTAGATGGTCCCGGCACTAGCAAGCCGTACCGGGGTGTCCTCACGCAGATTCCACAGCTGAGCCGTCTGTGCAAGCGATTGTGAGAGGATGGGTTCAAATGATTCTCCCAAGTCACCTTTTGAAACACAGCGAGGGTTATACTCTGCGGCTTCCACAAAACGAGAGAGTTTTTCCATGTCGTGCTCGGCATTACTGCCATTTGTCTCTACCATAACACAGAAGTATGCACTGGTGAAATCCTGGCCGGCGCGAAACGTATCACTCTTGCTTGTTCGCGTAAAAGGCAGCTCCTCCTGTGGAGTGACTGAGAGAGATTCGCCATCCACCACTTCAAAAGCCGAAAGGCATTCAGCAAGATACTCCTGCGCCAAACGGTAAAGCTCTAGCACCGACTCGAACGTCGTGAGGCGAAACATG
>NW_001849287.1:0-15835 GCF_000209065.1 Trypanosoma cruzi | reverse complement strand
CTCCCAATAAAAAGATGCTTCATGTCATACCCCGCATTATCCTTTCTGAGGGTAGACATCATGTCCAGCACTTCTCCTTGAGCCGTCACCACCTCAAGACCCAGCACATTTGCGTGCATAGATCCGTATCGGGCAAAATGAATACCACCTGCATTTGTGCTTACAGCACCACCAATTTGTGCGCTCCCTTTGGACCCCATTGTAATAGGCACAAGGAGGTCATGGGCCTTTGCCGCCTCCTGCAGTTGCTGAAGGATGACACCCGCCTCCGCTTCTGTGGACATAGTCTGTGGAGAGACAACAGGATCGCCGTTCATTTCCCTGAGACTGAGGATGACTTCGTCGTGAAGTGCAGAAGAACCATACACCAACCCGGTGTTCCCACACTGTGGAACAATCCCAATTTTCTCACTTTGGCAGTAGCGTAGGATGGCTGCCACTTGCTGAGTTGATGTTGGGAGAAGAACCACGGGACATTCCCCCTCCACCTGGTTCATCCAATCCCTATTGAAAGACACAATTTTATTCGGATCTGTCAGCATCCTCCCCGGTTTTTTATTCTTGGGAAATGGCTCCCGAAGCACACAGTTGAAGTATTCAAGGTGGGTTTTATTAAGTTTCGCAAATAAGGGATTTCGATTGGCATAATGTGTTGCCCGCTGGCGCGCCGCTGCAAAAACACTCATCACTTACAAGAGGAAACAGAACAGAAAAAGGAAAAAAAAACCAAACAGCAGTCACGAGGGTGCAAGAGATAAAGAAGGAACAAAAATGGTGAGACAACAGTACCGCTTCTTCTTGTTATTCACCTGTTCTCATTTCTCCATTTTCATTTAAAAATATTTCTTCCTTTTTGGGTGGTGAGAAAGTAGTGGGTTCTCCAGCAGCAATTCCAGATGTCTGGTTCTTTGTTTTTTTTACACGACTCATTCTTTTATTCGTTTTTAATTTTCTTTACTTCTTCCTTCCCCTTCGTTCTCTCTCTCTCTCTCTCCATTATTTTCCTCCTGGCACCGAAGGCATCGACAAGTGAAAAAATACCCTTTTAACTTTTCATTCCTTTGCTCAGGTGTGGTGTTCTCTAATGGTATGTACGTGATAGTAAGCTCCTCACCGCTTTTCACTGGACGAAGCGTACGAAGTGTGATGTCATGTGTGCCGTCCACATTACTCACACTTACATTAGGGTCACACGAATGATTAAAAGCAGATTGTAGAGCATATACTGCCCCACCCTTGAGTACCCATTCAACAAGTGGTATGGCAGAAAAAGCCTTTTCGCCTGATGAGGATTGGACGATAAAGCCGTTTATGGCCTGTGAATTCAACGACATTTGACCCAGAAATGTTTCCAGAGTGTCGTGGCGCAACAATGCATCAACGATTTCTAGGGCCCAGGCGTCGTTCTCAGACCGTGGCGGTAAAGTCGCCTCCAAGAGAGCAATGCGACATGGCTCCCGTAACAAACGATCCACAGTCCGATACCAGGAAAGAGCGTCTACATCACCGAACTCGGTACCCTTGGGAGCATCAATAAGGCGGTTAAAAGGCGCACAAGCAATGTGAAAGAGTTGCCGGGAAATACTTTCCTCATTTTCTGTGTGATGTCTCTCCAAAAACTCTCCACTGAATCGTTGTTGTTTAATGGATGTTGCAATGCGAGCTACGACCCAGGCAACACATCGTGCCAAGGATTCTTTCGTGATAGTTAGGTCAAAACGTTTGCCTGCATCCGTATCAAAAGAACCAACGTCCTCCTCTTCGCGAAGCTGCCGTAGAGCACCGCATAAAATGTGGTGGGCCATCTTGCTAGAGAACTCACAGTTATCTGAACAAAAATATGAACCACAACCATCACACGTGCGCCACAAAGAATCATTCTGCGTATTTGCTGCGTCTGAATTCGCCTGCTGGCGGAGGCAGTGTGAACAAAAGGGAATGTCGAGTGCGACGTATCCCTGTGCCGGCCACGACACGATGGGTGCCTCCTCAAAGAGATCACTTTGCGCCGGGATTTCGGCTGTTGCAATAACGTGTTTTCCCTTTTCGCTCGTGTTATGCACCCTGCATGGCACCGACATTTTCTCAAAGGTCCTCGTCAAATACAACACCGCCTCCCCAACAGGATCCATCTCGGTGGCCAAATGTGCCCTTATTGATGTTATATTAAGTGGAATGAATGAGGGGGGAAGAAAAGAGTTAATAAAAAAAAACTATTGTTGTGCCTCTCCAGTTCACAAAATTTGCAATTTGGACAACAACAAAAAAAAGGAAATTATTGGGTTTGGGTGAAAAACTCAAAACATATAACATCATGAAAATAGCGTCACGAGGCAAAAAAATAACAACAAAAAAAAATATTTATTGCTAACACTATTATTAGTATTGCTACCAGTATGCCATTTTACTGTTGTAATGACTCATTTTAACTTGATGTGACAAACCCATCTCCACAGATACATTTTTCCCAGTGTGGCTTTAACACAGTGAATAACGGGGGCTTTTAAAGCCCAATATTACGTCTCTTAATTTTATTTTCCACCCCTTTAATTCCTACTCTCAGGGGTTTAGATCCAATAGAATGCGTTGTAACTCTTCCACAGAATCAGCCCCTTTTAAACTCGGTTGCTCCTCAGCAAGAGCCCTTAATGATTCGGATAGGTAACGAAACCGCCGATTCGCCAGAGACTTCATCTGAAGCACCATTGTCCTTAATTGAAACGCTCCGTGCATCTCTGCCACACGATGCCACATAATTACCTTGCCTATCATCCTTATATCCTCCAGTTCGTCATCCTGCAACTGTTCCTCTTTTTCCTGCCTTTTAACACCATGGGCAAAAGAACTCGTTGTTGTGTCTCTGCGTGAAAGACGGCGCAGCGCAGCGGAGAGTATCGTAAGCTCGTTAAAGAACACCATAAGAAATTCTAATGCCTGTTCTGAAATGTACTGAGCATGCTTGGCGTTCAAAGGGTCTGTCGGAACACGAACGTACCTCAGGGCAGCAATACATAATCCTTCAAGTACCGTCGCGTAGCGCAAAAAAAGTTGATTAAGGTAAGGCACATTTGTAACAAAATTTTCTGGGTTTTGCAAGATACAGGCATCCACTCCGTCGAATGAGCCAACATCCGCGACGGGGGGATCAATTTTAAAAGATCTGGGCTGATTCTCACCAGGGATAATACCACGAAGAATACTGCTGAATATATCCGCCGCCTCTGCGTATGTACTGGAAGGTTCATGATGAATGTAGTCCAGCATCATGGCAGAAGAAAGGTCTGCCTCAGCTGCCGAAGATCTCTGTGGCATAAAGGATCCACGTGGGCTCTTGTTGGCACTCTGTGACCATGGAACATAGCCACTATCACTTACATTTACTGGAACAGCATATAGCACAACTTGTGGATCTTCCCATTTCAACCTTCTGGCAAAAAATGCTGAAACATAACAAGGTGCAGTATGTCCGTTGCAAAAAAGGCCAGTGGTATCAGATCCACGTATATAAAAACATAATTGAAATTGAAGTGACCAGTCCATGGCATTACACTCCTTTGGGCCGATGAGAGGATTTCCACTCATCATAATACTCGTAAAATGATCTCGAGAAGACTGTGTTAAATTGACTGGCAAGGTTATCATATGTTCCAGGGTAGGAAGAAGCGTTTCCACTGCCACAGCTCGCCAAAAGGCCCGCACAGAGGCAAATGACTTTTCCCATAGAAACGGCTCAATATACCTATATGCAATACAAAGAACCTGACACTCTGTGCTCGTCACAACCCAACGGTTCATCTGATTATCGCGTAACTGTGGAGGAACAACAAACCGCTCGAGACCAATGACGCAACCAAATCCGTATTCACCCTCGCTGGAAGCTGTCCAACGATTAAGTTTCGGTTTCAAAGAACCAAAAACGATAACGTGAAATAATTTATCTTCCAATTTAATTTCTTCACCTTCATATAAATTCTTTGTGCTCCCCATGGCACTTAAAGTATTAATTTCTTCAGGATCAAGTCCACGGCCTAATGGTGTCGCTGCCAAAGCCGCAATAACCAATTCATTATCCAGTCTCGGGGGTTCCCATGATCGAGGTATATGTTCGTACATATGCTGTACCATTTCTTCTAAAGCGGCGGTGGGTTTTGCCCCGAAACCATGATAATGATGTAATTCTTCTACTCCTTTACGAAGTTCATTCACAGCTCTCAACACCGCACGACTAGTAGCTATACACATTGTAGCTGCAGGGTATGTTTCATATAAGAGACGTATAACACGACGAACTTCCTCTCTCTGCGATGTCATCCAGGCTTCAATGCGTCGCCCATGTAGCTCATTTTTTGCATATTGGTATTTAATAGGGTTTACCTCATCAAGACACCGTGCAAATGAAAGTAAGGTCATAAACGCATTTTGCTGAACACGTACATGTGCCCACTCCAAGTATCCTTTTCCCAAAAAAATTTCTGAAACAGTTACCCATAGAGGCTTAAGATTTTCTTCTATTAAGCGGGCCTCTAATTCTTCAGTCATTTCGACATGTGGAGATGGTTTTCTCCGATGCAAATGCCGAACCTCAATCAACTCTCCAGAATCTATAGCACGTGCGACAGCACGTGATATGGTTAAAACAACAGTTTCGGATATGAGGTTCTCATCACGCTGGCGCCAGAGGGACGCCTTAAAGGCTTTCATAAGAAGACGATTAACAACGGTATCCTCATCCTCTCTCAAGTAACTCATACCTTTATAAGGATTTAAAAGATGCTCTTTTACATACGCTTCGGCTGCAGCCCAGTTAGCACTTCTGTAAGACACATTGTTTTTGTTCTTTTGAAGCGCCTTTTGCCTCACAACCTCCAGGTGATCCATGGCATACTCCATCTGTATCATTCTGTGTTCTTGTTTACGTTTGTGACCTAAAAAAGTCACAACCTTTTCTGCAGTTGTAGCGTTTATAAATAAACTCAAAAGTACAACTCCACATGTAACTTTCAAAATATTCACACCAGCTTCAATTCCGGTTTGAAGAACCGCCAAAGCAAGTGTGACTGCGACTCCTCCTCGCAGTCCTGCATGTGCAAGTAGAGTGACCTCTCGCTGTGACATCCGGTATGGAAAAAGGTTTAAAATTGGTAAAAGAATCTCTAACATTAAAAAGCGCGCCATGATCACTGCTACGTACATACATATAATAATTATTAGGTCCAATATGTTTAGTGTAGGCACCACATCAGCCACCAAAATGAGACCCACCAGAGAAAACAGCATTGTGTTCCCAAGATGCACCAGAAATTCCCAGATGTTGTATACCAAATTTCCTTCACGACCAGGAAATAAAGAGGGACAATAAAAGCTCAAAAAAGTTCCGCTAAAAAAAAGTGTTAGCACTCCACTAGTACCTATAATATTTCCAGCAACATAGTAACAAACATATGTGACAGATACTGTGATGCATGTCTTCACAATACCACCTGTAGCATGACGTAACCAATATGATTGTATAAATCCAAAAACAGGTCCCACAATAATGGGTAAAGCTGCAAGTTGTACACCCTTTAGAATGATGTTCCACGTTGAGTCCTTCAAGCAGCCAACTCGTGCAGCAGGCAATAATAGTTTAAATGCAATGATAGCTGTACCATCATTCATGATAGCCTCACCATCTACCATAGCAGTAATCCTACTGTCAACACCAAGACCCTTTAATAATGAGACGACAGCCACAGGATCAGTCGCAGACAATAAGGATCCCAACAACAGAGCTGAATACCATGACCATTCTGGAAAAAAGCACGCCACAGGTAAGGCAAGCAAACAAGTGTTAACAACAACACCAACAGAAGCTAGAATTAGTACCTGAGGAAAAACACGACGTAGTGCATGCACATTCATCGCATAACTCCCCTCAAAGATCAATACTGGAAGAAATATATAGAAAAGAAGCTCCGGTGGAATATTGCCAAGTGATGTAGCAACATCTGGGGTGATCCAGTGAGCAAAAAAACCGACAAAAATTCCGTACAAAAACAAAACTACTGTATATGGTAGAGGTATTTTTGACATGTTTGTCATGAAGAATGTGCCGCCGCAAAAAATGAGCATCATCAAAAACAATACATTCTGCGAAAGCGTCTCTAATTCTTCAGCTGCATCATTGCCTTTTGCTGGTTCATCCATGTTGTTTTCTTAAAGACAATTCGATGTAATGCTAAAACAAAGAAAAGAAACAAAACACCGCCATGAAAAGAAAAAAGAGGAATTTATATGGAAAATATTCCATTTTTTTTTTTTTTTTTTTTTTTTTTTGGAGGGGGGGGGAAGGATTAATATTAATAATAAAATAACGCTATACATATTTATACACTCATACAGGGAAATCCAGGCAAGCCGATAATAAAATAGTAATAAAAAACTCAATTACCCACACAAATTCCAGTGGCTGTAAGAGTAATTTAACTCCCAAATGATTTAAAAATCTTCACTGTGGTATGTCTCCAGCATCTGTTAGTCTATTTGGTTTATCTGCGTTAATTGAGGGATCTAGTATGGGTGCTGACAACGGTTGGTTACCAAAAGTCCGTGGTTCTTTATCAATAGGCATGGAATAACTATTTACCATATCCATCCGGTCGTTATGTTCACGCAATTCCGCAAACTGTACGCTAAAATCATCTGGTTCCATTTCACGAGGGTTAAGCTCGTCAAGATTTTCTATTTCGTCTAATGTAGCCTTCATATCTTCGTCACTCACCCCAGATTCAATAAGATACTTTAAAAGTCGATAGCGATCCATCATTGTATCATAGAGTTGGTATCGCTTCTGTGCTTTATAAAAGTTTGCAAGAAGAAGAACAACACTCAGATTTTTGGGATCGAGAGAAAATGCTTTTTTTGCCGCAACAACAGCATCATCCAATCCTTTGATAGGATCTTCTTTATGTATCAAAAGCGCTAGAGTTTCCCATGGAGATGCCTCTTCAGGAAATTCTTCCACGGCCTGAATACACAAACGCTTTCCAACAATCACCGAGTCCATTGCTCGATCCTCGACAAACTGAAAGAGGGCCAATCTGTAAGAAGGCTCCAGGTCATCAAGAAATCCCTGTTCAATTTCTTGCTTTCTTCTTCCTGATGGTAATTCGTATTTGCCGGACTTTTCTCGATAGAGTTTTATAAGGCGTTCACAAATTTTATAACTCTCGTGTTTCCTCCCAACGTATCGAAGGGCAGAATGAAGTTTAGATAAAATATGAAACTCAAACCGTAAAGGGTCCCTCACTAGCTCATACAAATTCCGCGCCAAGAGCGTCTTTAAAAAACTGATCACCACACCCACCGTCTGTTCTGATGCATTTTTCGAAGAACTCTCCAAACGTGCTGCAAAGTGCTGTTCATCCATAGATCGAAAAACGGATTCCAAAAACAGCGAAGTATATTGGGAACCTATTGTACGAATGATCGGAAAAATAGCTTCTAAAAAGAAACGAGATGTTGACCCTTCCCCGTTTTCCATGTAATGTAATGAGCCTGCCTCTACTATCATATCTGAAAGAAGAACCATTGCAACTTCCAACATATGAGATCCATTTCCATTACGTTCTTTATTTGAAAGTTTCACGGTGTTTTCTGTCCGATTTGATTTTGTTTCTTCTTCATTATCCCATGTTTGAATTTTGTCAAATAGTTCGCAAAGCCCTCGTGGTTGTTCAGTGCCTGTGTATAGCTCTATAAGAGACTCTAAGGCATCACAGTTCGAGTGATCTGATGAGAGGATTTCCATACATATTTGCTCAGCCTTTTCATAATCCTGGAGTCTTCTCATTGCCAATGCAATGATGTATCGCACATGATTACAATCATTTTCACTAATCACAACAACATTCAAATGTTCATCGGTTGTATCCTTCTCACCTTGTAAAACGGACGATTGCAACAACCGTGTTGAGGGGTTTTTTTTCACTGTATATCCAATCATATTCTGCATCTCGTTAAGAGTTTCTTGAAGGTAGGTGCAAGCGGACTCAAGATCCTCTGGTGTACTATTGCTCTTTAGAACAATTTCCTTCCATTTCTGAATGGCAATTGTTGTGTAACCATTGTATGCCAACTCTTCACGGTGCATCAAATCATACTCAATTTCCATCTCCTCCAGGAGCGCGTGTTCCTCCGGTGCTATTTTCCTGTAGGTTACCATCTGCTTTGGATGATTAGCAGGATCCTGAATGTAACCTGAGGGCGTATCAGCCAATGTATTTTCCGTAATATTTCGAAAATCAAGTTTTGTAGACCTTTTGACATAACGCCGCTGCTGAACCATTATATTCACATTGTTTAAGGAAAAAACAAATTTGTCGCAATTTTTCGATCTCAGATGGGTCGCCCTTAAAAAGGCAATACGTCGAATAGTAACAGTAACAGCAGCTAAATGGGCAGCATTTTCTCCAAAAGGAATTCTTATCATAAAGAGTAAAACCCAGGGCCTTCACCAGCTGTTTATGCAACCAAAGACTTATATATGATGGTAATTGCAGTAAATTCCAATATCTAATTCGAGAACGTATAAAGAAGGAGTAAAAAGGATTCTCCTAAACAAAGCTCACAATGCCAAAACAAATACATTCATGAAAAAAACAAAAAAAGAAAAAAGCATGACGATGGTCTTGATGAATTAGCAATACTATAATTAATTCATATAAATCTATTCCATCATCCCTATTTAGATTGTCAGGGTTTCCTTAATAATTAGAGTGGAGGCAAAGGCAATTCCTGAAAAAAAGGGGACACATTGGGAAAGCTTCGTGTTTGTGCTACAAATACCTTATAGCTATTCCCCATTTCATCTACATCCATGAGTCTGCGATAATTCTGTAAAATTTTCATGGCGGTTTTCGTTTCTTCATCTTTAATGACATGTGCTAGTCGGACATCAATTCCACCCCATTGAAGAAATTCCCTTTGTGTCATTAAAGGAAACCATTTTAAATGACGTCTGGCTGTTTCCAGGCGTTCTAATGCCCATCGCAATTGTTTAAAGCTCACCCACGATGAAAGATCCACCTCTCCAGGAGAAAGAAGAGGATCTACAAACCTATGCCCACGTATTCCCCTCAATGTACTATGCATATGTTCATCCTTTCCGTAATCAATTATAAGGCAAGCCGCTTTTTGGCAATCGACCATCTTTTTCATAATCAATTCCATGGTTTGCATCCCAACCGCATTAACCTCAATACAATCACCTAGTTTTCCACGTGAACGAATATCATTAGGTATAAGATATGCCGAGAAAGACCCGGATGGTGCATGTACCATGCGGAAATGAGACTCATTTGCAGGATCTTCATCAACCTCCAGGCAGGTCTCTACCCAACCTCGCTCTGTATAGCGAAATTGAGCAACGGGAAGAGCGTCAAAGTACTCGTTGGCTATAAAAATTGTTGGTTCTAGTGAAAATGGAATTGATTCCAAATCCATCCACCATTTTATCTTCCCTTGGGCAGTCTGAAACTCAGCAAGGGCGCTTTTCTGTTCCTCCATACGAGCCGCCCCAACTTCCACAAGGTGAATCTGTAAAAAGTGAAGTAAGTGAGGATTGGAGTATTTGGTCTGCTTCAAGATGTTTTTCATGAGCGTACCCCTGCCAGGGCCTAATTCAATTAAATGAAAAGCCCTGGGTGTCCCCATTTTCTGCCAGGCATCCATGATCCAAGCAGAAATTACATCGGCAAAGAATGGTATCTCGGCTGCCGTAATAAAATCAGCCTTTTCACTACCAATAACATGCTTTTTTGCAGTGTAATATCCGTGTTGTGGGTGAGTCAGGCATTCCTTTACAAACTGTGACATCGGGAAGTAGCCCTGTGAAGACATTTTGCTAATTAATTCGATGCAAAGCGGTGTCTTTAGCTCCTTTCGGTTCTTTGAATTTACGGTAGATCGTTCTGGTGTAGATATTTCGCTCGCATGAAGTGTGGCATGCGTTATTCTCGCGCAACGAAAAAAAAGAAAAAAACTTTTTTGAAGCATTTGATTTTTATTTCCTCAAGCAAGCTAACTTTTTGTGTGTGTGTCTGTGTGTGTGGCTGCCAGTGTTTATATGTGGAGAAAAGGAAATTGATAAATGACGCTCTCTATGTTGCAGCGTTGGCAGCAGTGTTATTTAGCGACACCCCACCGCAGTTACCCACAGGCGAAAAGCAACGACAACAAAAAAAGAGTCCCTCCGCGACGGCTGCTCGATCAGCAGAAGGAAGAAGCCGAAAATTTAAAAAAATGGGAACAACAAGCAGCCCACACAAGCTAGCAAATACATCAACGCTTTTTATGACTTGAACACGAAAACACACATACAAAAAAAAAACTTAACCGCAAACACCAAACACGAAAGCCACATATTGTCTGCAAATGAGCGGTCTCTCCGCGCCACCCTCGAACAAACAACGGCCAAAGAACCTCACAGTAAAACACACCCCAAAACAGCGCGAATGTTATCGCATTGTCCCGTTGTTTCTTGTTTCGAGCGCGACGTTAGAACAAAACGCGGCGAAAAAAAAAAAAATGGAAATCGCGGGAACAGAAAAAATCTGAGGACTGCAGGGATTGAACCTGCGACCCCTGGATTTGGAATCCAATGCTCTACCACTGAGCTAAGCCCCCGCCACGCACGCTTATTTACCAAAGACTAAAGCTAACTACTCTGAAAAAACAATGAACAAAAACCCCTCACACTTCGGATTTGAACCAAGAACTCTGCCCACAACAAAGCAGCAACTCCACAAACACGTTCAAAAACAAAAAACGACCTTGTTTCATTGGGAGCTTGTGAGGAGGATGCTCATGAGGTGGGCTGGCGTCCCTAATGTATGTGTGTCCTGGTAAAACGGAGATGCTTCTCCACGATCCTTTTCTATTTTGTGAATGTTTGGTTGACCGTCACTGAGGGAATCAGGGAACTGTTAGTGTCCAGACGATTTGTAATTATTTTAGTTTTCACAGCCACAAGGGATCCCTGCAAGCTGATTGAAAGGAATGGCAGTGTTTTCTTTTACACGGCGACGGGGAGGAGCGACATTGGTGCCCGCATGTTGGACTTGGCACGCCAGCATGGTGATGTACGGGTGCAGCTCGCCTTCGTTGATGAACACGGGCCGTTGGATGCGGTGGTAGCCGCCGCCGCAACAATGACAGGCTTACGCTTGATTTCGGGAGACATCGCCATGCACTGGGAGGAGCCGACCGTTGCGGGGCACTTTGCGAATCGCCGGGCGCCTCAAGTACCTAATTTCGAGGTTCGAGTGCTGCTGCCCGTCGTGTGTGTGCTGCCCGGGAGTTGGGGGTCCAGCAGGGGCTGATCATTGCTGGAGGACAGAGACTGAGCACCGACTACGCCAACGCCGTCGCGGGCGTTGCGGATTGGAGTGCTCAGCTTTACTCTCAGGTGGAAGAGGCGCATAATCACTTGTTGGCACGCGGATCTCACATTGCGGTGACCGGCGGTCTTCTTGCTGGACGCGGAGACGCCGTGTCAACGCGAGGCGCCCACCTCTCGGAGAGGGCCGTCAGACGGCGTAAGCACACAGCCGCACCAACGGCATCGTTTGATGGCTGGGGCGTGCCTGCATCCACGTTTCCCCAACGCAATCCCACGGGAGAGAGACGGCGGGTCAACACCCATACGTCTCAGGGCAGTTTTGGGCGACCACGTCTCCCTCACTCGATGCCTTTGCCCTCCCGCACCTTCCCCTTGGAAGATGGCTCCGGTGCAGAGGATCAGTTACTGCATTTCCTTGCATTGGACGTTGACACTTGGGCCCCGCGTGTATGGAATGACGTCGTCTCCGGAGTCCTCGTCGACCTCCGATGCGCATACGGTTATTGTTTGCGCTAAGTGGGCCCTCAGGTTCAAATGGCCATCGACGGTTTGGTGTCGTGCAGACGCGCACTGGAGATGGATCGGGAACCCAGCGATCAGCTCATGGGTTTCGGCAGGGCCCTGCCGCAGACCTTCCGGACGCTGATCGCGATAACAACCGACCCCAGCATATCCCGCTCTCCACACTTCGTGCCCGCCTTCACATGGCCGTTCACGAGGCTGACACCTTCGCGAGGGCAACCCAGCCTCTTGTGGAGCGGCGCGCAACCCAACAAAAACAACGATTGTTGCGATTTCAGTTGTGTCGTATTTATGGACACGACGCATCTACACGCAACGTGCGCAGCTCAGCCAGAGGAATTACTCGCAGCGCAGTCTGCCATTAAAAAACGGCGAGGGGCTGCCGGCTGCTTACGAGGGCGGAAGAATACAGCCCCATCCATTCCACCACCTCCCAGCAATCCGCGCACAAGACGTCGCACCGCGCCAAAGACGCTTCATCCGATATTTCGAATCACCCGAATCAACCGACGAGAAGGGCAATGGAGCTTATCCGCAAAGAAATTACTGTGGCACGACGAACCTCCGACATCCCCGCTTTGGACAAGCTACATGAGGGGAGCGAACGAGGCGGCTTGAGAACTGTGTGCGCCGTCAACGTGGCAGCAGAGAATGTCCCTAGCGGGCAATTTACCACCTTTTGCTGCACGCACGAACGCACGATGAACGAGGAGAGCTGCGCGGCCTTTTTGGTGGCAATAGTCTGCGTGGCGCCATCGACCCGACGGCAGTACGCCAGGATGCTGCGGTCCATGTTGCAGATGGATTGAACCCCGCTGGACATGGTGATTCTGGGGCTACAAAAAATTGCGGCGCGAACCGAGACGGAGCAGACGCACCCCTCGACAGAGGAAGAGATGGATCAATATATTCGCAGCCGGACCGATTGGAAGCAACGTGCTGTCGTACGACTTGCGTGGATAACGGCGAGCTGTTGGTCCGAGATTGCGGCCTTGACTCCCAAAAATTTCACGCTGGAGCCGGACGGGACCTTCATTTTGGATTGGCCCGTGGTGCCGAGGACGGCGAGGGCGGATCCCCACCGCGCCTTTCGGTTCGTGAGGATACGAGGGCAGGACGCCTTCGACATTATAAAGTTATGCAGGACACTTCAAGAAAACGAAAAGCTCACGAATATCACGAATGCCAAAGTTGAACGAGCTCTGGCTCCTTGAAATGCCACGGCGCATTCCACAAAACGCGGTGCGTTGAGGCACGCTGCTCAAATCTTGGAGACGTGCAATTTGAATCCACACGTGATCTCGCCGTTGGCGGTGCACGTCGACCCGTTCGACCTTCCCCAGAGCACAGTTCGATATTTGTGGAGGTACACCACAATGCTGACCCAGGTGTTGCCGCTGGTCGCATTGATGTGAAGGGGAGAAGCTGCGGAAGGGTAGGAACCCTGGCTGAGGGCGGAGGAGCGTTTCTCCATCAATTTCATCACCATGCGTCTGCCATTACAAGACGCACGAAAAGGAAGCGCCTGGCCATTCCACAAGAGGAACGAACCATCCCGCTACAACAAGTCAATGTGCCCGTGTTGAATCTGGAGTGGATCCAAAGCGGGTTCAACCCGGCGACCTTGGAGAGACTCATGCAAGTATGTGGGCGCGTCGGGCGGTCCCCTTTACCTTTATCCTCCTCCGGTAGCGCGCGAAGGCTTACGGAGGGTTCCAGTCGCTGACGCGCGATTAATGAAGGAAGCGGGAATAATAGTGGACGCATCGTTCGCAGTAACAAGCGGCGGATGGATAATGCCTTTTCTGTGGTGGAGGAGAAAACCACCGGTTTGCGACGACGATGGATCGCGTGGCCACGCGACGAGAAGAGAGACGACCCTTACGAGGCGAATGTTCCTCTTTTACACATTTCCCATTATTTGCCACCCGTGATGGCTGAGGCCGCTTTCTGCGTGGAATTAAAGGCATCCTTTTTCCGGTCTTTGTTGCTGCGGGGACTCGGCGTCTCTTTCGATGCCGCGTGAAGGACGGCACGCTGGTGGAGCTCACACGGCTCCCAATGGGACACAAGGCCGGCCCAGAAATTCTCCGGATTATTATTACTTCGGCAATTGCGGGGTGACGACGGTGGCTCACCGCCTCCGGGCTGCACCTCCATTGGTTCGTATCGACGTATGGATCGATGATATACGCATTGCAGGGGTCGATAAGCGATGTGACATTGTGGGAAGCCCAGGTGCTTTGTAATGCGGATGGCCGTCACGCTACGATATGGGAGGATCGCGAATCGGGCGCTACGCATTAAATCCTTCTGTGGGTGCGGTTTGATCACACACACCGGGCGGTGTCCCTGAGTGACAAGTTTGTCCGGTGTTTATGCGCCATGCCGTCGCTGAAGTATTTAACCATCGCGGAAATGGAGGTTGTGGCGTCACGCTTTTTTTACGCGTCTGCCATTTTTGTTCAGGCGTTTATTTGACTGCTACTTTTTCATCAAGGCAGTGCGACGACGATTATCGGCACTTAACCGGGGGATTGTGCTGGAGACATCCCCGGCGAACTTTCAGCTGTCAGCGGTTGGTTTGGGCGAGAGATTACGACACAGCATCGAGAATATAATCGTAAGCGAATCATCAAGCCCACGGAAAAGGCAGTGGCCGCCATCATCACAAATGCATTGTTTTGTGGATGGGGAGCCGTTATTATTTCATACTCCGGCGACGTTAAAATTGCCGGAGGGAAATGGGAGAGGAAGCCTTTTCTTATCATGCAGGCGGAGGCATGCGCGGTACGCTTGGCCTTATCGGCCTTTTCCGCCATCTTGCCATCCACCATGGACGTTTGGGTGGACAACACTTCGCTGCGAGGAGCGGCGAATAAAGGCAGCTCAAAATCACACTCCATGACGTGGGAGCTGCAACGGATATATGAGTTTGTTGACTCTCGCGGAATACAGGCATTCTTTGCATACGTACGGTCTGCGGACAACCCCGCAGACGGCATATCACGCGGTCGTGTTTTTACACTTCAGGACTTGGCGAAGGGGAGCGGTGGGGTCTTGTGGCTGGAGGACCCCAAAGTCTGCCACTTCGTAAGAAATTATATATGTATCCAATCCGAGTAGAGTGAGCGGACCACAATTGTGGCTATAGGATGATGTATACATACATACATTTACTTGGTGTAAATTTTGAGGATGTGGTGAACCCACTCTTATTCCATTCAACCCTTCTCGTTCCCGTCTTGTTTGTTTTCTGTGATTGATAACCTCAGGATGAGGAAAGCGGCCTGGGTGAATGTTTATTTTGTGCCACCGCGTGAAGCACTGCCATTCCATTGAAAGAGGGATGGCTGTGTAAATTTTGGTGCCGCGTGACTGGTGGATGGGTGAGGGTCCAATTCAACGTGTGGCTGGCGTGGTGGGTGCTCGCTCCGGGTGCGTTGTGTGTTGGCTGCGGGGATGTGGCCGTATCCCGTTGGCCGTGAGAATGTTCTGGAGGCGGTGGCGGTGTGTGCGTTTGTTGTGTGGAGGGCCGAATCCTCCCACCCGCGGACTGGCAGCACTGCGGTGTTTGTGTGTTTCAGCGGCGTTGTGCGAGCATGTCCTCTTTTAGAGTGTGTGTGGTGACAGCGGTGCCACAGGGGTGTGGGACCGTGACCAGCGGAATGCGTGGGCGAAGCCTCCGCGCCCACCACGTTGTTGTTGTTGGCCCTCTCCAACACTGTGCTGGGTGGATGGTACCCGCTTGCCGTCGTTGCGGTGGTCTCCGTGCATGTGGTGTGCGTCACGCTGTGTGGATGTCTCTATTTTTGTGGCTGCTGGTCATATCCGTGCGTATCTCATTTCTTTCTTGTTCCCCTTTTGATTGTTTGTTAGTGTTCAGTTTTAACTAGATCCAGCTAAGAAAACAAGGAGAAACAATGCCTTCAA
>NW_001849286.1:41914-58372 GCF_000209065.1 Trypanosoma cruzi | reverse complement strand
TCAGTCATGCAACCTTCTAACGCAAGCACTCAAAATGCGTTTCGGTAATCCAAAATCCAACACCTATGAAAAAAAAGGATAGGCTCGCAGAGGCCACACGGCTCCTCAACGCACCCTCAAGCCCTCCTCACGACTCTTTAATGCGATGGCGAAGAATACAGGCGGCTCTCGTGTCACATAAGGCGGCCAATGGGAGCGGTGCCCAAATGCAGAGAATGCCAAGTAAAACAGAAAAGGGAGGAGGTTCGCAGAGGACGTCACCTGCCACGCCTGATGTGTGTCTTCTCATTCGTGCGATGGAGAACCAACGACACTGTTGTTGCGGTGCCTGCCCGTGCCTGCACCTCACACTCGGGCCAATGAACGCCTCAAGGAACATCCTGCAGAGGGCATGCAGCTGGCCGTGCAAACAATCCCGAGTCTCGTCAACGTTCCAGCAGCCGCTCTTTTGGCGAGGCGTCGCTCTCTTTCGTCCTTGTCTCCCGTGTGCCATCCTCGTATGAAATGAAAATGCCTTCCACGTCTGGTGTCATCAATTACCTCCAAGTAAATTTGAAAGGATTCACGGCCTCGAGAAAAAGCATCCAAAGTGGCAGTCAACGTGAGATACACAATGCGTGTCATCTTCCGCAGCCGCGTGCATTGCAACTCCCCTCAGCCGCCCACTGTTTCTTCCTTCTTTGTGGACCCAAACCGCATAGTACACTTGGACTTGCTCGGGTCCTCCACAGGCTCGCATAACCGTGTCCGTCCCGCCCGTGTGGCTATTGGGTTGCATCACGTCACCGCTCACCGCTGCACCACCAAGTAACGTGAAATAAGGACCCAAAACACCACACCCGTGAGGCGAAAACACACATGCATCACTCCAACGAGTGCCCATTGTGAGGAATCACACGGTGGCACGCACACAATCTCGCTCTCCCATCAGCGACTTGCCGTCAGCAACCACAACGGCATTGAGAATCAGCCTTGGGGCAATCCCTGATAGCCGTCCCCACCTCGGCGAGCGACCGACTCCGGGAACCCCGCACTCTAGTGCCGTTCCGGGAGGGACTCCTGCCATCGCCAACCGTGTTTCCCTGTCGCGTTGACACACGGAGCTTTCTTCGCAAAACGACGCGCTCCATTTTAGAACGTGCCTATAAGGGCACAAGCAAAAGACGCAGGGTGCACCATCGCATCGTCCCGTCACAAAGTAAAAAGAGAGCATCCGTGCCAATTTGCCGCAGCACTCACGGATGTGCTTCTGCTGCCTTCTCTCTTGTTTTCCCAAATAAATCCGATGGTCCGCACTGCAATACCACGTGTCCTCACAACTCTTGGTGCCACGGCTGTGCCCCAGCACAAAGCAGCTGGTTCGGGCGCCGGTCGATGACGCCAGCCCTGCGCAAACAACAAACATCCCATGAGAGAAACATTGCTGGCTCCTGGCCTCCCCGACAATACGGGGGATTGGCCCTGAGCCACGATGTGGCAGTCAAGCACGAAATCGCAGGGCAAAGCAATGATGGCACCGGCACGAAAAAGCCGTCCCGCCCTCAATGGGATGCGGCGCCTCACTCCGTGCGGTTACACGGAGTGCACTGTTTCCTCAATAGAGGTTGTCCGTCGTCCATCCCTCAAAGATGCTTCTGTTGCTGATGGGTCCTTTAAAAAAATAATAGAAGGAAATGAACAATGCAGCAATACTGCGATGCCGCCGGCCACGACGATTCCCTCACAAGAGAGCAATTCTCCGATTATGCCTCGTATGCGCACACAAGCATTCACATGTATGAAACAGCCCCTAATGTTTTTTAACAAAAATAAAACCGCCCCTTTCCCCTCCAATTTCCTCTTCTGTCACTGATATGTCCGATAGCATTGGACATATTCGGCATCTGTGTGCGATACTGTCGCCTGGTGCTGCTGCACCCGCACCGCATGCGCGCACAAAAGTATTCAAAGAGGTGAAACAGCCCCTGATCCCTATTTTGCCAGAAATCAAACTGTGCCCGTTCATTCCCCAATTCGTTTTTTCATTTCTTCGTTTATTCCTCACTTCGGAAGGATTTGTCTCTTCTAACGTCTTCGGATGATATTGACACTTGGTACTGGCGCACCTTTTCCTTCCAGAACGCCACAATCTCTTTTTCATCGTCGCTCACATTATCGGAATTTACAACATCACATCTTTGCCAGTCATTCATCGGCGTGCTGTCTGCGTGCTGCACATAAATCATCTCCCACGACATGTCTCGGGATAATTCCTCCCAACCACTAAAATACGCCGCCAGGCACTCAGTGAACTGCCTCACGGTGCTGGCTCTAGTGTGGTGCCCACCCGCCGTAGCCATCCGCGGTCCAACCAGCGTCTTCCGTCGCGACTCCATAAAAAAAAAGGCGTCCACTGGCGGAAGGATCTTCGTCTCCGGTGTGCACAGCAGCCGATACTTCAAATTTTCCCTCTCAGAAGGATTCTTCAATGAAACCAATCCATATGAATCGTTGGGGTGCCCTTGAGGGCTTAACGTTGGCACTGCGTACTGTCCTCCACGGCGTGCTGGTGGCCTCAGCTCCTTGAGTTCCTCTAATAATGCACCGACAAACTCACCCCAAACATGAATGTGCTCAAGCCAAACCCTTCCACACATTCAGAAGAAAGAGTATTCATCTTCCCCAATACTAGCAACAGATAAATATATATATCCTTCTCACTCATTGCGTCTCCCAAAATAGCATGGTATTCGACGCCCGAGGCAAAAAGATATCGGTGCGTTAAGAAATACCTCAGCACCGACTTCTCCTCGTGCTCCGGCAGCCCTCACGAGCTTTTGAGGCGGATTCGCAGAATACCACAGTCTCACTCCCCAATGTGTAAAGTGCTTTTCACCATCCCGGGACTTGATCCCATCCAAGGCATCCTCAATGACAGCAGTGTATACATTAAAGTCGTTGGCATGAAATATATGCTGCGGAATCGGCCCCACTATATCCATGCGTTCTTCGACCATCTTCCAGTATTCCGCTTGCCCATCTGTAGTCCCATTGCGCTTCATCCACGCACACATCGCCTTCACATCCATCTCGTCGGGGCAATTCACGATGATTCGCTCGGATTTTACTTGCGTCTCCCATTCATCATAGTTGTCCACGTTTGGGGGTGACAACACAACCATGCCTCATGCAATACAAAGCAAAAAATATTTCGCTGGCATCCCTTTCTCCGTCACATCGTAGATAATAAACCATTTCATCTTACACTGCCACAAATCGTACAAAAAGTCCTTGGATATTTTACTACTCATGCATACTGACACCGTTTTTGTTTTCTTGTCAAACTCGTACGTCGTGCTTCCACCAAAACTGTAGACAACCACAGGGAGTTTCTCCGCATCGCAGTGCAGCAGCTGGTAGAGGAGGTACGAGCCGGCAGCCATCGACTTCCCAATCCCGGGCGTCCCAATCAACACACGCCGCTCAGGCGTAAAGCCGGTCCCGCCGTGACTGCTGAACCACTCGGCGAGATCGCCCTGACGATCTGCCACACTCGCTCCACCTCACAGTTCACAAGGCAGTCACGAGTGGATTTATTCTCCCTCCTTCCGTTCCCACGAGCACGGCCATCCCTTGTCCGAGGTGAGCACCATCGGCCTGGGACGCGGTGCACCGGACTGCTCCACACCGTCATCCTTTTCGAGAAATTCGCCAACTTCATTGTACGTCCATGACTGTTCTGGTTTCCCCCTTCCCTCACTTCCATTCCCTTTCCCTTGTCGTCAGGAATTTCCACCACGGTGCCACCTCGCATTGTGCACAGACTCGTAGCATCCCTCCAGGTGTATCGGTGCACTCGTCGTCGTTGGGTTCCTCGCCTCCTCGGCGGCTGCGTATAAAAACCTTTTATTGATTTCATGAGCACCTGCCGTTACCTCCGCAGCAGCCACTAACCACTTCAGTAGATTGTACATACAATGCTCTTAAAGCTTGTGTACATCCTCTTCCAAATCCATTTCATCCCTTACAGCCCTCTCCATCATCACATAACGATCGGATGCCTGCATTTCGCCCAATACTCCCGCATCGCAAATATACTTCTCGGGGTCCTTAAAAACCCCTCCCGCAAGACATTCCGATTGGCGTCCACAAAGCCCCTGCCATCAAATCTCCTATTAAGAAGCTCATTCAGCTTTCTGTCCATGACACAAACTTTTCGTTTAAAAAGTACATCTTCAATCTTAGTTACAAGGGTGAATTTTCTTCGCTGCTCCGAGTATCCGTCTGGCATTTCAAGAGCTGAATCAAGTTTTTGCATTGCCCGGAAATTGATCGTATCCCTCCTCTCATAGTCCCTCCATTGATGAAGAGAGAACACACCCTCGTGAAGAAGTTTGTACACCTGTTAGTCTGTCAAATTAAGAATTCCCTCAAGAAGCTGCTGGCCTCTTACGTAAGCATCGAGTCTCCGAATAAACATCTCCCCCGTCGCATTGTAGTCTTTCATCAACGCTCACCATGGAGCCAATACAATTCCAAAAAAAAAAAATATTAAGCTTCAAGCTGGTGCTGAGAGCATCTCCGTCTAGCATTAGATCTTCCGCCAGAATGTCAAGAGTCCACTGCGGTCACTCTTTACTCCCCACCAAATGTCGAGCTGTCGCGTCGGAGCCAACACAGGTGCCGCTGGCTCCAAAGGACACTCGCGGCTGTTTCGTCCCGCTGTCCCAGTGGCGTTGGGCGTGGCACTCGCACGGCGGGGCGATCGGTGCGCCATGCAGCCGCACTGCAACGCCTGTCGGTGAAACAGTCAAGGCCCACCGCCTCCGCAGAAAAGCAACGTGCAATCGGCCACAACACCGCCACATTATCGTCCTTTTCTATTTTATTTTATTCACGTTGTCTTTTTGTTTGCCCCAATATGTCTATGTATACACATTCTGCTAATCACTGCCGTGGAATTCTGCAGATGGTTAAAATTAGAAACACTTATCCCCTGCGAAGTGGCAGGCCTTTGGAGCTCCTCCAGCCACAAGAAAAAAACGCCGCAAGTTGGGGATCACAAAGTGGGTGGTTGTGAAGATAAAAAATAAAAAATAAAAAAAATAATAATTTCGTCTGGCAGCTGCCGGCTCCCTGACTCCCTCAATCGCGGTCTCCCAAAAGACCGTGCGATAGAAGAGGAAAAAGCTGTGAAGAGATATCCTCGTTTGTGCGAGATATGAATTTATTTGGGCAGACAGCCATCATCTCAAGCATTCTTTTCACAAAATCCCATGAAAATAAAAAAAAATTATGCGGCCTCTGTAGTGCGCAACAGCCTCTAGTGACGATGCGCCTCTGGTGGATAAAATAAAATAAAATCAAAAAAGGGTGTGGTGAGTGTGGCACTGCTGACCACAACGGTTCTCTGGAAAGAAAGGCATTCACTGTCCAGACCTCGTAGGCACAAACATATAAAAATCGCTAAAATACTTCCTAATATATTTCACCAGAACGAAATGCACTTTGTTACTATTTTTTTTTTTTCAATTTTCTTGCCTATCCCATTTCTAGAAGATTTCTGTATTCACTTTTCTCGGATTTTATTTACAAGTTCAGTTGTCAACACAAACTGGTATTGGTGTACCTTTCCGTCCCAGAACGCCACAATTTTTTTTTCATCGTCGCTCAAATTTTTGGGATTGACGGGACCACATCTCTGCCATTTCGTTATCATTGTGCCGTTTGCGTGCTGTACATAAATAATATCCCACGACATGTCTCGGGATAATTCGTCCCAACCATTAAAATATTCCGCCAGGCGTTCATTGAACAGATTCACAGTGCTGGGTATGGTGTGATGCGCACCCGCCGTCGTCATCTGCAGCCCAACCAGCGTCTTCCGCGGCGAATCAACAAAGAAAAAGCCGTCCACCAGCGGAAAGTTTTCAACCGCCGGTATGTACAGCACCCTGTACTCCATCGAAATCCTCGTGACACCGCCTTGCAGTCCCGCTATTCCAACGGTGCGAGTGGGGTATCCTTGATGGTTTATTTTCAGCACCGAATCCTGTGCTTCACGTTCTGATGGCCTCAGCTCATTTAGTTCCTTTAATAGTGCACCGACAAACTCCCCATACATGAAGGCGCGCAAACCGAATTTTTCCAGAGTTCGGGAAGCAAGAGCACCATGCGATCCCAATATTAGCAACAAAAAATCCTTCGCACCAATTGCCTTTGCCAAACGGTCCGCAGTTCGAAACCCGATATCAGCACATATCGGTGCGTTGCGAAATCCCTCAGCACCTTCATCTGTTTTTACCCGGACAATCTTCACAAGTTTATGAGACGGATCCTCGGAATACCATTCTTTCTCTCCTCCCAGGGAAAAGTATTTTTCAGCATCATTAGGTTTGATTGCTTCCAAAGCATAAGCAACGGCACCTAAGCGATTAATATAAATTTTCTCATAAAAGATGTGACGTGGAATCGGCCCCACTTTTTCCATGCGTTTTTCGACCTCTTTCCAGTATTCCGCTTGTTTCTCCGCAGTCTCGTCACGCTTCATCCACGCACACATCGCCTTCACATCCATCTCGTCAGGGCAATTCATGATGATTCGACTGGCTTGTAGTTGCTTCTCCCACTCATCATAGTTGGTTAACTTTGGCGATGACACCACAATCATGCCCCATCCGGTGGAGGGCGCAAAATGTCTCAGTGGCGGCGTTCCTTTCTTTGCCACATCGTAAATAATATACCCTTTCATTCCATGCTCCCTTAAACTTTTCAAAGCCGTGATGCACATGTCCTCATCGCTGTATTTTGTCACGGTTTTGGCGGTCTTGTCAAACACGTACACATCACGTCCACCAAAACAGTGGACAACCACTTGGAGCTCCTCCACATCGCAGTGCAGCAGCTGGTAGAGGAGGTACGAGCCGGCAGCCACCGACTTCCCGATCCCGGGCGTCCCAATCAACACACGCGGCAAAGGTGAAGAATTGAGAGTCAAATCAAAATTGCTGAACCACTCGGCTAGATCGCGCTTGACGATCTGCCACACTCGATCCACCTCGCAGTTAACAAAAAAGTCCTTCGAAAAACCCTGTTTCATATTCCACGAGTACGGCCATCCCTTGTCCGAGGTGAGCACCATCAGCCTGGGAGGTGCTGCACCGAATTGCTGCACAGCATCATTCTTTTCGAGAGTCACGCCAACTTTATTGTACGTCCATGACTGTTCTGGTTTCCCCTCATGCACCTCCATTTCCATCCCCTTTTTCGTTTTCTTGCTGTCCGGAAGTTCCACCACATGGCTCCACCTCGCATTGTACACAGACTCGTAGCATCCCTCCAGTTTCATCGGTGCACTCGTCGTCGTTGGTTTCCTCACCTCCTCAAGGGCTGCATCCAAGGATTGTTTAGTGAATTTATGAACAGTTGTTTTTACGTTTGCAGCAGCTTCTGACCACCCAAGTAGATTGCTGACACCATTTTTGTAAAGCTTACTTCGATCTTCTTCGAAGATTATTTCCTCCCTCACAGCCCTCTCCATCCTCGCATAAGCATCGGTTATCTGCATTTTTTTTTTTTTTTTTTTTTTTTTTCTTCTCTTACCAGTCGTAGTAACTACACCTCAATTGTGCAGCTCTGGTAAGCGTACGAAGGAATTCAGTAGCAAGGATAACCTTACTCCGCGGGCAGCCATTATAGAATGGCTCCAACATCTGCCCTTCCGGCCCGTAAAACTAAGTAACAACTACTCATCGGGTTTGAAGCATGAACAGCAGGCGCTTAGCTTCCTCTCTAGCAAAGAGTACTAGACCCTGGCACCACGTTGAGGTGGCCGGCTGAGCCAGGGTTATCTGCATTTCGTTCAATACTCCCGCATCGTGGATATACTTCGTGGGATCCTTGAAAAACTCCTCCAGCAAAACACTCCAATTGGTGGCCACAACGCCCCTGCCGCCCAATTCCCTCGTAAGAAAATCATTCAGCTTATTTTCCTTGACGCGGACTCCTCCTTTAAACAGCACATCTTCGATCGTACTGGAGAGGTTAAATTTCATTTCTTGCGCTCGTCTTCGCCTTTCTTCTGTCTCACGCCTTAATCTTTCTTCCGCCTCACGTTTTTCTTCTGTCAGTACCTGAGTGAGAACTGCGTTTAGTTTTCCCTTTGCATGAGGAGTGACCGTATTCTTCCTTTTAAAGCCCCTCCATTGTCTGAGAGAGAACACACCCTCGTGATGAAGTTTATTGATAGCCTCCAATAGTATTTTCATCTCTTGGTACTCTGTTAAATTAAAAATAATTCTAAGAAGCCGCTGGTTTTGTACGTAAGCATCCGGCTCCTGAAGAAACACCTGCATCGTCACGTTGTGGTCTTCACCAACGGCCGCCCTGCCGCCAACATAATTCCGAAGAAAATCGTTCAGCTTCATGTCGGTGCTGAGAGTGTCTCCACCCAGCAGAATGTCCTCTACGCTGCTGCTCATAGTCCACTTCGGTTGCTGCGCCTCCACTCCTCTGCGAGTTGCAGCGTCGGAACCATCGCCGGGGATGCCGCTTCGAGGTGCCATCACAACACCCGTGCGGTGAAGCATCCCACTCGCACCGCCCAACTGCGGCCAGCAGGTGCCGCTGGCTCCAAAGGACAGTCGCGGCTGTTTCGTCCCGCTGTCCCAGTGGCGTTGGGCGTGGCACTCGCACGGCGGGGCTGTCGGTGCGCCATGCAGCCGCACTGCAACGCCTGTCGGTGAAACAATCAAGGCCCACCGCCTCCGCAGCAAAGCAACGTGCAATCGGCCACAACACCGCCACATTATCGTCCTTTTCTATTTTATTTTGTCTAATTCACGTTTTCTGTTTGTTTTCCCTATCACTAACACTAGTAATAAATGTGCACCTTCACAAATAAAAATAAAGGAGGCACGATCCCACCGTCCCGCCGCGGGTCAACACTCTCCTCCACCCACCACCATTGCAGCATAGGAGACCGCAGTTACATCGCAGAGTCAGCACCACAATGTGCACCACACCATCGTGCAGTGAACGATGGGCGAGACGCAGCAGTGCATCGCACCGCTCCATTTTACCACCACTCAAGTATTGCGTGCCCACACAAAGTAGCAAACACAATAAACGTGCACACAAACCCAATCAACACCCTCACTCGCTGAAGCACATTCTTCACATGGAGTGACAACATTTGGGGACACACCAGCAGTAGCTGGCTGCATGGAATTTCCCTGCCAACCCTGCGGAGTCAAAGTGGCAGCCCCTCGGTGTTGCCCGCAGTTCACATGGCGGGAAGAATTCCACGCACGCATAGTTCCGGACACCTCGCTGTTTGAGTGCCCAACAGAATGTAAGAAAAATACGTGCGCGCAGGATGGCGTTTAAATAAGTAAACTCTTCAGCCTGTTTTGTTTGATGGTGTTGGCGGGCAATCACACACAATCCAATCAAAGTGGCACGCCGGACAGAATGGCTTCAGTTAATAAATAAAAATAATTGCGTCAATGCAAAAAGGCAACGGAAAGTTGGCGCATGAGATTGGCAGTGACAGCTGAGGTGCCGAGGAGCACTTCGGTGTACAACTGGTCGTCCGGCAGAGAGGACAAATAAAACAAAAGGGCAGCAAACCCTCTCGTTCAATGTTTTCTAACAGCAACAAGAGAAAACAAAAACCAAAAGATACACCAAAAAAAAAAAGTGTGAAGACAATTTCCCTCTCATCGTAACCCCCATTTATCTCAAAGCTGGAGGTTGTCGAAGTGCAAGAAATTATTCAAAACTGAGGAAAAAATTACATCTGAGACGTTTGCGTGATGAGTATCCGGAAATATTCTTGACGACAGTGAGGGAAAGGCAGACGCCTGAGTTCACTTCACCTTTGGCCTGACAAAAAAAATAATCCCACAAACATGCATTTGTATGGTTGCAGTAAAGCTTTACCTTCACAAATCAACAACAGCATTAACAAAGGAAATAATAAGCAGGAAAAATCCAGGCGATTGCAAGGGCAAAGCATCTTCGCATTGGAATTATTGTACATCCTAAAGAAGAGCACTTGACAGGTTAAAGAATAAGACCATAAAATCATTCTGCGACCACACAGACAAACACGCACTCACACACAATCATATCCCTCTCCCCCTGTTTAGTTTTATCACATCAGACACAAATAGGCCCAAAACACTCCATCACCCAAGAAATGGATGCAGAAACAAATAAAAATATAAAATTGGTAATAAATAAATTAAAAAATTTACTGCCTCCCACTGCAACAGTTTTACTCACAAAAATTAGTCAATGCACAACTGCACATCAAGTTTCTGTCCCCATAGCTTCCATCGATGCGGCCAACTGAAGGCCAAAACTTTTCGGTGTGTGAATGGCTCGAAGGGAATGCAGCAGTTTTCCGGGTGTATGGTCTGTCCCAATCATCTGATGTGACACACTTTGCCGTGTGCGGGGCATTCTTGAGAAAGTTGTTCGTTGTGCTCTCTTCACCCTCCTCTATGGATGCAATTTCGGTACGAATGGAAATCAGTGCATCGGCCAAACGATCCAACTCCCGCTTTGACTCTGACTCTGTGGGTTCAATCATGAGTGTTCCCGCAACAGGAAATGCCAGGGTAGGTGAGTGAAGGCCATAATCCATAAGTTGTTTCGCCACATCTTCTGCCCCAATTTGTGCTGTTTTCTTAAATGGTCTTAAATCTATGATAAACTCGTGAGCGCAGAAATTGTTTTCCCCTAGAAAGAGAACTGGGCAGTGGCCGTCAAGACGCCTCTTTAAATAGTTGGCATTTAAAATCGCATACTCCGTGCATGTCTTGAGACCCCGTGAACCAAGCATCCACAGTAATAAATAAGAAACTGGAAGAATAGACGCCGATCCGTATGCTGCTTGAGAGACTTGACCAAAAGGCTGGGAACCACCAACATTTTGAATAAAAACAGAATCTGGCAAGAATGAAGCCAGGTGCTGACGAACAGCAATAGGACCCATGCCTGGCCCACCACCACCATGAGGAAATGAAAACTTTTTGTGAAGATTAAACTGGCACACATCGCCCCCAATACATCCAGGTGCTGTGTAACCCACCATGGCATTCAGGTTTGCACCATCAATATAACATTGCCCTCCATCGTAGTGCACCATCGAAGTAATGGCCAAGATTTCCCTGTCAAACAAACCATACGTACTCGGATACGTTATCATAATGCACAAGAGATTCTTTTGTATGCTTTTGGCAAGAATTTTCCAAATCCTACATGTCAATCCTTCCATCCGCCAAACACTTTATCTTTACAATCACCGTCCCTGCCAAGAGAGCCAAAGCAAAATTTGTGCCATGAGCACTTTCTGGAATCAAGCAAACATTTCGATGGCTCTCCTTTTTTGAATTATGATACGAGCAGACCACACGAAGACCAGCATATTCACCCGGAGCACCACTATTTGGCTGAAGCGATACGGCATCTAAAGCGGTAATATCTCTTATTTTCTGCTCCAGATCCAAACACAACGCATCATTTCCTCGCGTTTGCTCCGTCGGTGCAAGAGGGTGAAGGTTGGTAAATTCTGACCACGACAAGGACAACATGGCGGCAGCTGGATTAAGTTTCACGATACAAGAACCCAAGGGCACACAACCATGCATGAGACCATAATCTTTTCCATGAAGACGGTGAATGTACCGCATAAGCTCACTCACACTTTTGTACCTTTGAAAGATTGAATGCCCAAGAAAGACAGATTTTCGTAACATTTGCAAAGGCATTGCTCTCTTTTGTTCCGCGAGTTTTGAAAGGACACCTATCACAGGAAGTTTTGGCCCTGCTGCCTCCAAGAGAGACACTACATGGCCCTCGGTAGTGGTCTCATCCACCGATATAGAGACGGTGCCATGACTATAATCAACAAAAATATTAATGCCTTTTTCCACGCAGCATGTCACGTAGTCTTCAGGCGTTATACCTTTTAAATTTACGGTGATGGTATCAAAAAATGTACCATTGACCACTGTATGCCCTACAGACTCTAAGCCAACAGAAAGTATTTTGGCTTTACTGTGCATTTCGCTTGCAATTTCCTTCAAGCCCTCAGAGCCGTGATAAATGGCATAAAATGCCGCACCATTTGCTAGGAGCGCTTGTGAAGTACAAATATTGGATGTGGCGCGTTCCCTCTTAATACGTTGCTCCCGCGTCTGAAGCGCCATGCGTATGGCCAGACAGCCCGTCGAGTCTTTACTTTTATACCAATGACGCGACCCGGAATCAATCGCTTAAATTCCTCACTGACAGCAAAAAATGCGGCGTGAGGCCCCCCGAACCCTAGTGGGGCACCAAAACGTTGGGCAGATCCCAAAACAACATCGGCTCCCATTTCTCCCGGAGGTTTGAGAAGAACAGAAGCCATCAAATCTGTCCCACAACAACTGACGACACCGTGTTGCTTTGCCTTCTCAAACAGTGTCGTAAAATCATGAAGCATCCACATGGCATCTGGAGTTTGTACCAAAATTCCACAGAGTGAGGAATCGCTCCAATCAATCAAATTTGGATCACCAACAACGACCTTTATTTTAAGGGGCTCAGCTCTCGTTTTCACCATCTCTACGCAAGATGGGAAGACATCCCTCGATAATAAAAAAAGGTCATACGCTCCTTTCGACCATGATGAAAGGCAAGGTACATTGCCTCAGCACATGCAGTAGCTTGATCAAGAAGAGATGCATTTGCCAAATCCATAGCTGTCAAGTCTATAATCATGGACTGAATATTCAACAGGGACTCTAGATGGCCTTGAGGTATTTCAGCCTGGAAAGGAGTGTATGGGGTGTACCATGCAGGATTCTCGACAACGTTACGAAGTATTACAGGTGGTGTGCCCCGGCTCATAGTATCCTTGCCCAATCATGCTCTTTAATACCTTATTCCGTGAACCCAGTGAATGGAGAAGCGAAAGGGCATCCTGCTCGCTCATCGCCGGAGCCTCTTTTAAAGGGCTTCGCAAAATATTCTCTGGGATCGCAGCAGTCATGAGGTCCGACAGACTTTCTTTGCCAATTATTCGAAGCATAGAAATTGATTCTGCCGCTGATGGTCCAATATGGCGATTGACGTAACTGTTTGTAGCAGTCCGTCGTACAAACGCCAGTGGCAACGTGGAGAAATGATGGAAGCAACGATACATTATTATGTTAGATATGTGCTCGTCACCCTCTTTCTCTCTCTCTCTCTCTCTCTCGCACACGCGTTAGTTTTCTTTTACTTTGGATAAAAAATTGGGCTTCACAGTTAAAAATCCACAATAACGAATACAAAATATAATTAAAAAATAAAAATAAAAATAAACAATAATCAAAATAATAATAATAACCCATTAAAATAACAACAACAACAACCAAAAAGGATTGTCAAGGAAAATAAGCACGCATTTATATGAGCAATTCCAATTTTCATCCCCGCACACCACATATAGCCCCCGCGTCCCTTTATCCATGGACCTTCACGTTGGGTATTCACTAAAGTAGGCGTGGCGAAGGGCGGCAGCCGCAGTCAAACGCTTTTGGGGATCCAGGCAAAGTAATCTTCGCAACAAATCCAATGCACATTCAGAGGCATCCGGGAAAAATTCACGGAGAGGAAGAGGACGCTTCGGCTCAAAGTGCACCTTTCCCCAATCGGGAAGCAGCACAGCCGATGGCCACGATGTGGGCGTCGGTGTCAATAATACATCAAATATTCGTGGCAACTGCCAAATATCTCCATCGCCCGCAAAAAGAGCACCACTGTGCCCTCGTAGAAGTTCCGCAAATACGCATCCTGATGACCACACATCAATCTCGGGTCCGTAGTGTCGCTGGCCCAGAAGTAACTCGGGAGCTCGGTACCACCTCGAAACGACTTCGTGAGTCATGGATGCCTCCGTATCCCATACACGACTGAGTCCAAAGTCGCCGAGGCGTAGTTCCCCCTCCGCAGTCAAGAAACAATTTGAAGGTTTCACATCTCGATGAAGAACACCTTCGCTGTGTATGTACGCCAACGCCAAAAGAAGCATTTTAAATAAAGACTTTGCCTCTAACGCGGGCAGAGGATTGCTGGCAGTTCTCCCTGAGAGGACTGCTGCCAAGTCAGTCTTGCAACGCTCCATCACTAACGCCAAGGAGCAGCCACACGGAACTACCTCATATGTCCGAATAACAAAAGGATGCACCAATCGCATTGCAACAAGTAGTTCCCTCGCTGTAGGATGCGGAACACCCTCATCGAGACGTGGAGTTGTGATGAATTTGATTGCGGCTGGCATTCCAGATTCCTTAACAACTGCAGCACAAACGACGCCAAAGCGGCCCTCACCAATTGGGGATCCAATAATAAAACGATCCATGTCAAGCGACCACCTCTCTCTTCTTTTTTTCTCTTCTTCACCCCTCTCTTCCATTCTACGGCATCGTGAAAATATAAATGGAACACAAAAAATTGACTCCGGTGATGCCAAAATCCCTCCGCACCCAAAGATCATGCTCAATGCCCCTCCCTAATGAGCACATGCATAGAAACTGAAAGAACTCCAATTTATCTCAAAAGAATCCAATTTTTGTTGTGGTGGTAGTTATTGGTTTCTCCTCGCCAGAATCTAATTATTTCAAAAACTTTCTCGTATTTAAGACTTCTGACTCCCTATTCACAGCAGGGGCAGTCGCACCAGAGCACATCTTTGCTCGAGCGAACAAACTCACTCTTTCAGTCCTAAGTTTCTCATGGCGCACTTCCACCTCAACAGAAGGAAGGAGGAAGAAGTGAAGAAGACTGCTGCTCTTCCGTGGAATATTTCGGTGTGGCTGTGGCCACATCACCCTCATTTTTGGCTTGCAGTCGAGCCGCACGGTCCTCAATCAAAAAAGGGAGACTGATCCATAGTCGTGTTTTCAGGGGCAATAAGATCATCTACACAGAAAAGAAATCCCTCAGCGCCTGTGCTCAATGCACACTCCCGAGAATCATCCGCACAGCAACTGCCTGTATGCTCCCTCACCACCAATGATTGATAGAGAGAGTTCTTTTTCCGCAAGAGCTCATCACGTAGTTTATTAACGGTTGACGCGCCACCCCTCTTGGCTGCTACTCGTAAAGGAATGGAGTGAGTTACCCTCCGAACTGTCGCATTGGGGATGCTGCTGTCCGTCTTTAGACACTGATTCGTCCGGTACGTTTTTATCTCTGTAAAAGACTCGCGTGTACGGCCCAAACCTCCCTCTTGCGTGCGCCGCCAAAATGCATCACACCGTTGCCTCTTGCTTCTCAGAGATATGAAGGCGGCGCATGTTCGGCTTCACGATCGCTGATGCTCTGCTCACTTTCCCCCGAGTCATCCGGAGATAAAATCCGTCCACTTGATGTTGCGTTTTGTGAAAATGCGTTTGTTACACCTGCGGCACCCGCGCTCTCCTCGCCACCAAGAGGAACGCTGCCGCCAGATTCCTTCCTCGCCCTCTTAAACTCCTTCAGAAAAGCGGAAACGTCCATTTTCTTCAAACGTAAAAGGAAGAAAAAGAAACAAGAAATGAACATCTGCTTAGATGAGGTCGTTGACGTCTTATCCTCAGAAATGTGAGAGGAGTAAAACACAACAAAATGGGAGAAGACAATTTAATCACACATCGCTCTGCATCAACGCGCTCCAAAGAAAAATTATCCAGCACTCATGCACACGCAACAAAAGCCATCAGACAAATAAATCGACAATAGCCAAACTCGTCGTAAAGTAGCAAAGCTGCAGCCTTAATTTGGTGCCCCTTTTAGCCGCCGGACTCCCCAGCACCGCGTGAAGCGCAATGAAGGAGGCGGGTGGGACGACAGAAAGAAACTGCAGCCGCCACCTTCCCGCGCAGCACCACCAAAATTTGCCCCCACGACTCGCACATTCGTTCCAAAAAGTTTCTAAAAAAAAACAACTAAAAACGCTGCAAATCAATAAATATGAGATGATTTGAACACTGCGGATTGCAAGGCCGAGCACTCACGTATTCCACAGGAGGGCGGACTGGCATTTCAATTAGAAGGACATGAATTCATAGGTTTTTCCTCCTCCTTTTGTTTCTCCGTGAGTGCGAGAACGCAGACGAGGGAAAACTCACAGTTCTTAAACGAAAGAAATTCTTTTAAAACCAAAAAAAAAAAAAAAAAAAACGGCAGCCAATTGAGGGCCATTTTTTTCTTGTCGATTTCGTGAGCGTTTATTTATATTTTTTTTTCTGCAAATTGTGTCAGAGACAAAAGAAAAAAAAAACACCAACAAATAACACACACGGAAATTACAAAAACACAAAAACACGTGAAAGTAGAAATAAAAAGGCAACAAACAACATATCATATCGTCATTATTTTCACTGCAGAGTTCGCTACGGAAAAAAAAAAACACCCTCAATAGGATCATCATCGTGCGCATGTTGCAGCCCGGAAACAGACAGA
>NW_001849286.1:37341-41814 GCF_000209065.1 Trypanosoma cruzi | reverse complement strand
TCTTCTCTTCGTGGCGTCAAGAGACAACAATTGTTGCCTGGGCGGATTCAGTAGTCAAACGATCGGACTCGCAATTACAAGCATTCACACTGTTCAACTCTTTATGGTGGCTCTGAGCACTAGCACAGGACGGATTTGTAGCTTGCGGTGCCTTTGAAAGAAATTCAAAACATTTGCGGCACACCCGTCGTCGTTTATTTACATGAAGCTTTTGTAATTTAACGAAAAAGCTCGAGCATGACGCACAGAAAATACCGCCAAAGTACCGACAATGATGACGCCTGCACCCGAAATTAAATTTGACCTCACATATTTCGCACTTCTGTATTGAGCTATCAGACTTCTATTCGCCTAATACCGATAGCCTGATCGACATATGCCATACTTTATTTCTACTGCATTTAGTAACAAACATAAAAAAGAATATGTGCATACAAATACATATAATAATATCACACGTGAGGGACATCCGTAACAGTAATGATAAGGCCAACCATATAAAGGAAGCTAAGCCGCAGACACACTATACATATATAGGGAGAGAAAGAGACAGAAAGAAAAAACAAGGGGAAAACATTTTTGTTGCTTTTTGGTGTTGCTTCGTTTCACAAAAATTGCCTCTACCGTCATGTGCAGCACCTTCAATCACGGCCCAGTGAGTCCTCACCATCACTCTTTTTTACCACGGAAGACAATGGCAACCAAGAAATATCCGCCTGAGACGGTGAAGAAGAGTCCCCGTCGTCATTTCCGCTCATGGAGTCTTCAGGCAGGCTGCCATTTGCAAAGGAGTTGTGGATCATCGTTCTAAGAGTGCCGCGCGCAACGGGCCCGAGACGGTGCAGGAATTCATTCAACATGTTGTCGTGGCCAGGGGCTGAGCCAAGCAAAGAGTCACGGATGGCCACGTCAAGTTCATACGGCGTGAGAGGTCGATCCATTTCCCAGCCACCAGGAACCAAAGAAGTGCAGCAGCAGCAGCGACAGTATAAGGTAACGTGGCACGTGAGACCCGCACAAAATGACGAACAAGCAGATTCGCCTGTTGCAGAGGCAGGACGCATACGCGGCCAAGATCAGTGCGGAGCACAACCGATTCCAGAGGATGAGGATGCGGCGCTGCCATGCCGTGAAGATATCGCCAGTCTGTGCTGGGTGAGGCCCCAAGTCTTTTCGCGCGAGCTTCCAACAGCACAGCGAAGCCACGGCGTAAGGCTTGATTTTGTTTCTCCATATTTTCAAGTAAATTCGACTCAAAGTAGGCTGTCTCCAGGTGAGGCAATGTGTGTGCTTTGTATGCTACTTCTGCGGCGGACCCGGCTTGTTCCATTTTGTTTGTCAATATCGTTTTGGAGCTGCCACGGCTGCCGCGCGGGATATGGCGCTCAGCTGCTCGTAAGATGCCTCCGCGGATGTCCAACCATGTAGACGCGGTGGCAAGGAGTGTTTCACAACGATGTAAAAGCAGGCCAATCCGCTTCACGCAGGGCAAAGGTGGCTTTCTTCCGTCGAGGCAGCGTGTTGGCTAGTCCTGGAGTGCCATCGTCCATCCCCACCGAGTAAGATATTAAGCAGTGGTCCGAATCCATGTGGGGAGTGGATTGCCAGTGGGCGACACGTAGCACGCGATACGCAGTCACGTCAGGGGACGAGACATCACGATTTGCGATCCGTGTTGCCTGCGCTGGGTCATTTGCCAGTTCAAAATTCATATCGATTAAAATAGCGGCAAAGTTCTCTCCTCCAGTCGTTGATGGTATATATGACTGTCCCAGAGTTCACGATGTAAGTTCAGGTCACCCGCGATAATCGCTGCGGGCCCAAGCGACAAACGATATTGATAAATGCAAATTCTTGAACAGTTTCCATGGGAGGGTTGTAGAGATTCGCCACGCAAATGCTGGGACGGCCTGGCGGAAATACACGGACAGCAATGGTCTCCAGAAGGTCAGTGCCAGAGAGCGACAGGCGCTCGCACGGCAGAGAGTGGCGCATCAGAATGGCAACACCACCACCGCGCCCAGTGCGGGCCTGAAGGTAGTCATTATGGCCAGAAACTTTTGTCGCTACTTCACCACGGTTACTTATTTCCTGGAGAAGAACGATGTCAGGTGGACGCTGCTCCAATCGCGCCGCAAGTGCAATCTTTTTACGGGCGAGAGGCCTGCAATGTTAAGCTGCCAAATAGTGATGAAGCCATCCTCCTCGGTGCCAGGGTTCTTGTGGACGTCACCGCCACGGGTGATATCAACGGCGTGACCGCAGCGAAACGGTCGTGCAGTTTTTTCAGACAGTCCGCAGGCAGACCGCTTCACCTCCCCGCACCGGGCATGGCGTGGAACCCTCTCGAGGGGTGGAGTCGTCTTGGTCTCCGTCGTGCTCGCAGCAACGCCCTGCTACACAGTTGATATACGCAACCAGAGCCCCAGCACCGCGACAAGGTGCGGACCTCATTGCTGGAGTACACTGCAATACATATATCGTGTAATTGTCGTTAATTTCTTACCCACAGTCACAAAAAAAAAAAAAGCAAGGCATTTAGGGGCACACACAACCACAGCGGGGTGCAAGAAAACAAACAAACGAGATGAATGGTGAAACGCAACACCGCACGGCTGCCCACGCCGTGGCAAGCCGCAGGACACATGCTGGAAAGTAAAATAAAACAAAGATAAATCCGTCTTCCATTATGCATTCACTCAAAAACAAAAAACTGCACGTTGGTGCGCGTGTCTCGCCCGAAGATAAATAAATAAATAAGGTACACTCGTTACAGTCGTTTAAACCCCCGGTGCCCACACATTATTTATATTCCACTGGGGCACTCGGCGCAGTTCCGTGCCCCCATTCCATTCTCTCTTTTATTAGCCGGCGCCGTCGGCGTGACACACAAGGCCGAGCGCGCCTCTGATCAAACAAACAAAAAAACAAAAAACAAGAACACTGAGTAGATCCCGCCGTTGTCGGAGGACCACAACACGGGGGGAAATAAAAAAACAAACAAACAAAAACCACGCGATGATGGCCTCGGGGGGAGCATGCTTCCACATGGAGGAAGGGGCCTGCGCGGCGAAGGGATCGTAAAAACAAAATAAGTAAAAAAAGCGTGCACAAGAAGTGGCAATTATTCCTGAAGGTGCGTGGGGAGACGCAAATGCCCCCACCGGAGGCAGGGGCCCCGCCGCGTTACGCCCCGTAAAGGGCCGAAAAGCCGCACAGCCCCAGCAGCAGCAGAAGAAGAAGAAGAAGAAGCACCCGAGACACGCCCCCACGCATGGAGCCGTCACCGCCTCCTTTTTTGGCGTCGCTTTTCCTGACCAGTTTTAGTTCATCGACACTCAGTGGGCGGTCGTACAGAAAGACGTTCGTCACCGTCACATCGCTGCCGCTGCCTCCCTCGTCGCCCCCAATGTAGAATTGTGGGATTTCAAACCCCTGCGTCTCAATTGTTCGTATCGTCTCTGGGCTCCCCACAATCACACCATCCACGTACACGGAGCCCTTGTTGCCGTCCTGGAGCATGAGCGCCACCTGGTATTCTCTCCCCGGCTCCCACGTGCTCCCCGGTGCTGTTTTTGTGCCGTCGAACACCTTCTCCCACTTTTTATTTATGCCGTACGACAGCCCAATGATCTTCTTGCCGTGACCGTCCCCCAGACCCGCACCAAGCAGAGGAGTGCTCCCCTTCGGAACCTGGTGGACGATCACCGTCGCCACAAGGGTGAATCTGTGGTTCACAAAGCCGTACTGTCTGTTATCCTCCCGGCTGTTCACAGGCCATGTTGCCATGGACCCAGGCCCCATGAAATTGAACCCATTTTTGACCTTTGATGCTTTCGTCACGGATGCATTCACGCAGCGGTAATCGTCGATCCACGTGTCGCCACCGGACGACGTATTGGACAGGAATCCAACCAGACCAGCCGTGGGTATGGATGACTTGGAAAAGGAGGCGTCAAACTGTGCCCAAGTACTGAGGGTGGACTTGATCGTCTTCAGCTCCTCCGTCAGGCGGGCAAGTGAAATGGCCTCGCCTTTTTCATTGGCCCTCTCCTGTAAAAGGTGCAACGCACCATCCGAGTACAGCAGGGCGTTGTCAAACGTCTTATTCATAACACTGTCCTCAGAAACCGGTCCAATGTGAAGCGTGCGGTTGTTGTCCGTGACCCAAGGGTAGAGCGCCTTGTCCTTTTGCTCCTGCGTGGGGTACCCTCTCTGAATGTACAGCATGACCTTCCTTCCATCAATGGTCGCGGTGATGAGGGCTTCCAAATGCAACTTTTCGTCTCAGGGAGCTCTTGGTCGTGACTTGAACCACACGCCTGGGAGTGTCCCAACAGCCTCCGTCCACCTTTTCCCCCATGTCACGCGACTCGTACACCCTCTGGGAACGTTCACAGTCAACAATCATGGGAAGTGATCCCTCCCATTCGGTGACGAGGGGTTCAAGACAGTCCGCAGGGGACATGCCCC
>NW_001849286.1:35850-37241 GCF_000209065.1 Trypanosoma cruzi | reverse complement strand
ATGTGTGTGTGGCCGTTGTGTGTGCTGTTGGTCCTTTCACTGCCTTCGAATTTCACAGTAGCGATTCGCGCTTGGTAGTAGCTTCCTTCTTGGAGGGGAGCAACAGGCAACAGCGGCAGAAAGACAACAGAACAGCAGTACACACCGTCACCCATCCACAGTGAGTGGCACCATCCCCGCAGCCATTACTCCCCAGTACCCCCAACAGCATAAATAAATATAAAGTATTTAAAAAGCGAGCAGCCTTCCAGTTGGGGACCGCGGGCAATGGCCCTGCAAAAAAGAAAAATGAGAGGGGACCACGTGTGCAGTGAGGGGCACGAGCGTTGCACTGCACACAAAGCCAATTAGTGAAAATAAAACCACAATGCGAGTGGCACTGCAACGACACGTCGGCGTGACACCCCGTGGGGAGTATCGATGCAGACCAGCACGTCACGTGCAAGAAGAGTTGCTTCTCCCGCCGAGCAGAGAGGGAAACGGCCTCAGCAGCCCAATGATGAGAGGTCGCCTGCACCTCCTCGCAGCACCTGCAAGCTCTGCAGGCAAAAAGATGCAGGTGACGCTCTGCTGCACGCATTACGACCGTTGGACCCTTCACAATGGCAATCGCATCCTGTGGCACCACACATCGCAGCGGATGCGCACAGTCTCCGTCTCCCTCCCTCCTTTCCCTCTCCCTGGGAACTCATCGGTGGACGTGGCACACTCACCGAAATGTCAAAAAGCAATTGTTTTTCCTCTTCCCTCGCACCTCAAACAGCAGCACCGCCAAACGCATGTCACTCCTCCTTTCGCGGATTCCCCTCAGACACGCCTCCCGCCACGTTCATCAGCTCACAGGCACACAGTTCGTAAACGTCACGCAGCCGCCCCGCATGACGGAGCCGCACACACCAACACGGCGCCCCGCAACTCGGCGCAAGCAGCGTCTGGACACACAAAACAGGTTGCCCCAGTCCACTACAGCCCCCTCCAAGCAGTGAGGCAGGACTCGTCGCTAACAATCAAACAACCAGCTCTTCGTCTCCTCCTTCCGCCATGCACAAGGTTCTGCTTGCCCCATGCATCATCCGTGACGCCCGGGATGTGCATGAGGAGCACCACGGCAAGAATGCAGAGGAGCTAATATGCAAACCTCCCAACTCATTCCACGTCAGTGAAAAGTATGGCATCATGCATGCGTTTCGCAACAATGTCGACTTGCTCTTTTCTGAAAGGCCTCCCATAAACACCGCACGTGATCACAGTAAAGAAAAAGCAACGACTCCAATCTGGCTGTCATCCCGTGGCAAAAATCAAAGCACAATCCAACAAAATGCCGTAAATAATCATACATTCCACAAGGACCATCGACAGCTTATGCGGCAAATGCACAGCATGGAAGAAGA
>NW_001849286.1:5767-35750 GCF_000209065.1 Trypanosoma cruzi | reverse complement strand
TATGTCCGATACCAAAAGGATGCACCAATCGCATTGCAACAAGTAGTTCCCTCGCTGTAGGATGCGGAACACCCTTCATCGAGACCGTGGAGTTGTGATGAATTTGATTGCGGCTGGCATTCCAGATTCCTTAACAACTGCAGCACAAACGACGCCAAAGCGGCCCTCACCAATTGGGGATCCAATAATAAAACGATCCATGTCAAGCGACCACCTCTCTCTTCTTTTTTTCTCTTCTTCACCCCTCTCTTCCATTCTACGGCATCGTGAAAATATAAATGGAACACAAAAAATTGACTCCGGTGATGCCAAAATCCCTCCGCACCCAAAGATCATTCTCAATGCCCCTCCCTAATGAGCACATGCATAGAAACTGAAAGAACTCCAATTTATCTCAAAAGAATCCAATTTTTGTTGTGGTGGTAGTTATTGGTTTCTCCTCGCCAGAATCTAATTATTTCAAAAACTTTCTCGTATTTAAGACTTCTGACTCCCTATTCACAGCAGGGGCAGTCGCACCAGAGCACATCTTTGCTCGAGCGAACAAACTCACTCTTTCAGTCCTAAGTTTCTCATGGCGCACTTCCACCTCAACAGAAGGAAGGAGGAAGAAGTGAAGAAGACTGCTGCTCTTCCGTGGAATATTTCGGTGTGGCTGTGGCCACATCACCCTCATTTTTGGCTTGCAGTTGTGCCGCACGATCCCCAACCAAAAAAAAAGAGACTGATCCATAGCCGTGTTTTCAGGGGCAATAAGATCATCTACACAGACAAGAAATCCCTCAGCGCCTGTGCTCAATGCACACTCCCGAGAATCATCCCCACAGCAACTGCCTGTATGCTCCCTCACTACCAATGATTGATTGAGAGAGTTCTTTTTTCCGCAAGAGCTCATCACGTAGTTTATTAACGGTTGACGCGCCACCCCTCTTGGCTGCTACTCGTAAAGGAATGGAGTGAGTTACCCTCCGAACTGTCGCATTGGGGATGCTGCTGTCCGTCTTTAGACACTGATTCGTCCGGTACGTTTTTATCTCTGTAAAAGACTCGCGTGTACGGCCCAAACCTCCCTCTTGCGTGCGCCGCCAAAATGCATCACACCGTTGCCTCTTGCTTCTCAGAGATATGAAGGCGGCGCATGTTCGGCTTCACGATCGCTGATGCTCTGCTCACTTTCCCCCGAGTCATCCGGAGATAAAATCCGTCCACTTGATGTTGCGTTTTGTGAAAATGCGTTTGTTACACCTGCGGCACCCGCGCTCTCCTCGCCACCAAGAGGAACGCTGCCGCCAGATTCCTTCCTCGCCCTCTTAAACTCCTTCAGAAAAGCGGAAACGTCCATTTTCTTCAAACGTAAAAGGAAGAAAAAAGAAATGAGCATCTGCTTAGATGAGGTCGTTGACGTCTTATCCTCAGAAATATGAGAGGAGGAAAACACAACAAAATGGGAGAAGACAATTTAATCACACATCGCTCTGCATCAACGCGCTCCAAAGAAAAATTATCCAGCACTCATGCACACGCAACAAAAGCCATCAGACAAATAAATCGACAATAGCCAAACTCGTCGTAAAGTAGCAAAGCTGCAGCCTTAATTTAGCGCCCCTTTTAGCCGCCGGACTCCCCTGCACCGCGTGAAGCGCAATGAAGGAGGCGGGTGGGACGACAGAAAGAAACTGCAGCCGCCACCTTCCCGCGCAGCACCATCAAAATTCGCCCCCACGACTCGCACATTCGTTCCAAAAAGTTTCTAAAAAAAAACAACTAAAAACGCTGCAAATCAATAAATATGAGATGTTTTGAACGCTGCGGATTGCAAGGCCGAGCACTCACGTATTCCACAGGAGGGCGGACTGGCCCCTCAATTAGAAGGACAGGAATTCATAGGTTTTTCCTCCTCCTTTTGTTTCTCCGTGAGTGCGAAAACGCAGACGAGAGAAAACTCACAGTTTTTCAACGAAAGAAATTCTTTTAACACCAAAAAAAAAAAAGAAAGACGGCAGCCCAATGAGGGCCATTTTTTTCTTGTCGATTTCGTGAGCGTTTATTTATATTTATTTTTCTGCAAATTGTGCCGGAGACAAAAGAAAAAAAAAACACCAACAAATAACACACACGGAAATTACAAAAAAACACAAACACGTGAAAGTAGAAATAAAAAGGCAACAAACAACATATCATATCGTCATTATTTTCACTGCAGAGTTCGCTACGGAAAAAAAAAAAACCCTCAATAGGATCATCATCGTGCGCATGTTGCAGCCCGGAAACAGACAGAGTCGAAAGAACCAAGTGTTTACAATGAGATGCCACATCACTCGCATTAGCCTCATTCTCTATAACAATGGATTCACTTGAAAACCTCAGTTTTTGCAGCAAAATCTCTCTCGCAGCCGTTCTAATCGACTTGAGTGATCCACTGTCCAAACTGAAGTGCACATCCACCAAACGCTTAGCGAGCATCAACACGGTTTCCCCATCACTCACCGTAACTAAAATCACCTGACACCTCGTGGCTGATACATAAATAAGAACATGAATTACGTCAGAGCCCTCTGAATACCGAAGGTTGTCTTGCGGTGCAGCAAGAAAGGCGAGGCTACCGGTGTGTTGCCCATCATCCATAGAGGAGTATATACACCTGCAACAGCAGCAGAAACATCGTCGTCGTCATCATCCAAATCAGTATCGTCAGCATTCTCCTCGTCGGGAAATGTACCTGCGGTATTTCGATCTTCTTCTCTTCGTGGCGTCCAAGAGACAACAGTTGTTGCCTGGGCGGATTCAGTAGTCAAACGATCGGACTCGCAATTGCAAGCATTCACACCGTTCAACTCTTTATGGTGGCTCTGAGCACTAGCACAGGACGGATTTGTAGCTTGCGGTGTCCTTGAAAGAAATTCAAAACATTTGCGTCACACCCGTCGTGGTTTATTTACATGAAGCTTTTGTAATTTAACGAAAAAGCTCGAGCATTACGCACAGAAAATACCGCCACAGTACCGACAATGATGACGCCTGCACCCGAAATTAAATTTGACCTCACATATTTCGCACTTCTGTATTGAGCTATCAGACTTCTTTTCGCCTAATACTGATAGCCTGATCGAAATATGCCATACTTTATTTCTACTGCATTTATTAACAGACATAAAAAAGAATATGTGCATACAAATACATATAATAATATCACACGTGAGGGGCATCCGTAACAGTAATGATAAGGCCAACCATATTAAGGAAGCTAAGCCGCAGACACACACTATATATATAGGGAGAGAAAGAGAGACAGAAAGAAAAAACAAGGGGAAAACATTGTTGTTGCTTTTTGGTGTTGTTTCGTTTCACAAAAATTGCCTCTACCGTCATGTGCAGCACCTTCAATCACGGCCCCAGTGAGTCCTCACCATCACTCTTTTTTACCATGAAAGACAATGGCAACCAAGAAATATCCGCCTCAGACGGTGAAGAAGAGTCCCCGTCGTCACTTCCGCTCATGGAGCCGGGCAGGCTGCCATTTGCAAAGCAGTTGTGGATCATCGTTCTAAGAGTGCCGCGCGCAACGGGCCCGAGACGGTGCAGGAATCATTCAACATGTTGTCGGGGCCGGGGGCTGAGCCAAGCAAAGAGTCACGGATGGTTACGTCAAGTTCATACGGCGTGAGAGGCCGATCCATTTCCCAGTCACCAGGAACCAAAGAAGTGCAGCGAGCAGCAGCAGCAGTATAAGGCGGTATACCACGTGAAACCCACACAAAATGACGGACAAGCAGATTTGCCTGTTGCCGAGGCAGGGCGCATACGCGGCCAACATCAGTTCGGAGCACAACCGATTCCAGGGGATGAGGGTGCGGCGCTGCCATGCCGCGAAGATATCGCCAGTCTGTGCTGGATGAGGCTCCACGTCTTTTCGCGCGGGCTTCCAGAAGCACAGCGGAGCAATGGCGTAAGGCTTGATTTCGGTCCTCCCTTTTTTCGGGTAAATTTGGCTCGAAGCAGGCTGTCTCCTGGTGAGGCAATGTGTGTGCTTTTTATGCTACTTCTTCAGTGGACTCGGCTTGTTCCATTTCGTTTGTCCAGATTGTTTTGGGATGTCACGGCTGCCGCGCGGGATATGGCGCTTAGCTGCTCGTAAGATGCCTCCGCGAGGATCCAACCATGTGGACGCGGTGGCAAGGAGTGTTTCACACGACGAGGTAAAAGCAGGCCAATCCGCTTTGCGCTGGGCAAAGGTGGCTTTATTTCGTCAAGGCAGCCTGTTTGCTAGTCGTGGAGTGCCATCGTCCATCCCTACCAAGTAAGATATTCAGCAGTGGTCCGAGCTTATGTAAGGGGCGAATGTCCAGTGGGAGATGCGTAGGGCGCAATACGCAGTCACGTCAGGGGACGAGGCATTACGATGTGTGATCCGTGTTGCCTGTGTCGGGTCATTTGCCAGTTCAAAATCCATATCGATTAGAACAGCGGCGAAATTATCGCCTCCAGTCGTTGATGTTATATATGACTGTACCAGAGTTCACGATGTAAATTCAGGTCACCCGCGATAATCTCTTCGGGCCCAAGCGACAAACGATATTGATAGATGCGGATTATTGACCAATTGTTGTGGGAGGGTTGTAGAGGTTCGCCACGCAAATGCTGCGACAGCCCTGATGAAATACACAAACAGCAATGGTCTCCAGGAGGTCAGTGCCAGGGAGCGTCAGGCGCTCGCACAGCAGAGAGTGGCGCACCAGAACAGCAACACCACCACCGCACCCAGTGCGGGCCTGAAGGTACTCATTATGGCCAGAAAATTTCGTCGCTAAGCCACCACGGTTACTTGTTTCCTGGAAAAGAACGATGTCAGGTGGACGCTGCTCCAATCACGCAGCAAATGCAATATTTTTTACGGACGAGAGGCCTGCAATGTTGAGCTGCTAACTAGTGATGAAGCCATCCACCTCGGTGCCAGGGTTCTTGTGGACGTCACCGCCACGGGTGATATCAATGAAGTGACCGCTGCGAAACGGTCGTGCAGTTCTGTCCGACAGTCTGCAGGCAGACCGCTTCACCTCCCCACACCGGTCATGGCGTGGAACCCTCTCGAGGGGTGAAGTCGTCTTGGTCTCCGTCGTGCTCGCGGCAACGCCCTGCTGCAGAGATATTATACGCAACCAAAGCCCCAGCACCGCGAAAGGGCACGGACCCCATCGCTGGGGTACACTGCAGTGCCTATATCGTGTAATTGTCGTTAAGTTCTTACCCACAGTCACAAAAAAAAAGCAAAGCATTTAGGGGCAAATACAACCACAGCGGGGTGCCAGAAAACACAAGCAGGATGACTGGTGAAACGCAACACTGCACGGCTGCCCACGCTGCGGCGAGCCGCGGGACATATGCTGGAAAGTAAAAAGACGAAGATGTATTCGTCTTCCATTATGCATTCACCCAAAAACAAAAACAAAAACTGCACGCTGGTGCGTTTGTTTCGCCTGGGGATAAAAATAAATAAATAAGATACACTCGTTACAGTCGTTTAAATCCCCGGTGCCCACACATTATTTATATTCCACTGGGACACCCGGCGTGTTTTCTTGCCCCATTCCATCGTCTCTTTTATTAGCCGGCGCCATCGGCGTGTGGCACACAATGCCGAAAGCGCCGATAATCACCTTAAAAAGGGGAAAAAAACACTGAGTAGATCCCGTAATTGTCGGACCAAAACAAAAAAAAAGAAAAAACACGAAAAAACGCGGTGCTGGCGCTGGGAGAGCATGCTTCCACATGGAGAAAAAGGTCTGCGCAGCAAAGGGAATGTAAAATAAAATTAAAACCAGATAAAATGAACGGTGCATCCACAGAAAGCGGCAATTACTTAAAAGAGTGCGTCGACAGACGAATATGTTCCCGCTGGAAGCAGGAATTCCTCACTGCGATTCCTCAGTAAAGGGCCACAAAGGCGCAAAACCCAAGCCCCAGCAGCATCTGCGACACGCCCCCACGCATGGAGCCGTCACCTTTTCCTTTTTTGCCGCCATCGTTTCCTCTTTTGGCGTCGCTTTTCTTTAACGTTTTTAGTTCACCGACACTCAGTGGGCGGTCGTACAGAAAGACGTTCGTCACCGCCACGCTGCTGTTGATGTCCCCCTCGTCGCCCCCAAAGTAGAAATGTGTGATTTCATGTCCCGGCGTCTCAAGTGTTGTTATCGTCTCCGGGTTCCACACAATCACACCATCCACGTACACGGAGCCCTTGTTGCCGTCCTAAAGCGTCAGCGCCACCTGGTATTTTCTCCCCGGCTCCCACGTGCTCCCCGGTGCTGCCTTTGTGCCGTCAAACACTGTCTCCCACCTTTATTCATGCTGTACGACAGCCCAATGATCTTCTTGCCGGCACCGTCCCCGAGAACCGCACCCAGCAGAGGAGTGCTCCCCTTCGCAACCTGGTGAATGGTCACCGTCGCCACAATAGTGAATCTGTGGTTCACAAAGCTGTAATGATTATTATCCTCCCGGCTGTTCACGGGCCATGTTGCCATGGACCCAGGCCCCGTGAATTTGAACCCATTTTTGACCTTCGCTGCCTTCGTCACGGATGCATTCACGCAACGGTAACCGTCGATCCACGTGTCACCATTGGCCGAATTGGACAGGAATCCAACCAGACCAGTCGTGGGTGTGGACGACTTGGAAAAGGAGACGTCCAACTGTGTCCAAGTCCTCAGGACAGACTTGATCGTCTTCAGCTCCTCAGTCAGGCGGGCAAGTGAAATGGCTGTGCTTTCATGATCGCCCTTCGCTTGTAAAAGGTGCAATGCATCATCCGAATACAGCAGGGTGTTGTCAAACGTCTTATTCACAACACTGTCCTCAGAAACCGGTCCGATGTGAAGCGTGCGGTTGTTATCCGTGACCCAAAGGTAGAGCGCATTGGGTTCACTCGCTTCCAAGGGATGGCTAGCTTTATGGGTGTACAGCATGACCTTCCTTCCCTCAATGGTCGCGTTGATGAGAGCTCCCACACGCAAACCTTCGTCCAAAGGAGCTCCTGATTTTGACTTGGCCCACACGCCCGAGAGTGTTCTGACAGCCTCCTTCCACGTTTTCTCCATGTCACGCGACTCAAACACCTTGCGGGCACTCCCACAAAAAGCAACCATGAGAAGCTTTCCATTCTCCCACTCGGTGACGCGGGCGAATGCACTCCCCAGGAGATACGCCCTCTGGGAACACCCAGTTGTTGCCTTTGCCCGCCGAGCAAATACTCATGGAGAAAGGGTGATTTTTCCAACTTGCCACCACCAGGGGAAACACAAGCGTGTCATTCTGCATCACAATGCCTGAGCCACCAGCAGTCAAAAGTTCCCTCAGGTGATCTTGAGTATGTGTGGAGATCTGTTGTGAAAGTGAATTGGATTCTTCCCAGTTGATCATTCCACTCGACTCGCCGTCCTTGGGCTGCATGGCCACACCAACAACCAGTTGAATAGCTGAGTCACCCGCCGCCCTTTCCTCATCATCATTGTCGTACTTCTCTTCGCAGATTCCCGCAAGTGGAAACACCTTATTGTCCCCTGCAATGGATGCGGGCCAACAAAAAAACGCGCAAACGATTATTGCCATTCCTACTGCCAAGCACGGTGTGTGCCCTCCATTCCTTCTTGGCGATCTCAGCGACAATGGACGGCCACGTCTCCGCAGCCTTGATGTACCCAGCCACAATGTCGGAAGACGAAATCCAAAATGAGTTATGTTCCTGGACTTTATACTCGAACAAGCCTTCAGCAATGGCAACCATCACCCCACCAGCACGGACAAGAGAGGGTGAGACAAATGTTTTCTTCACTTCAAATAAACCATTCCCATCTTTTGACACCACCTGCGTCTTATTCGGCACAAAAACGTCGATCTCCTGCGCCAGTTGCACACCCCCTGGCTTGCTCTCCACAGCGTGTGCACCTCCACAGTCGCAGCAAACCGTCACAAAAAAGAGGAGCAGCACCGCGGAAGTAAAAACACGCCGGGAAATTTTGGGCCTCCGCGGCTCACTCTCTCTTCCTTCCCTCCTCCTTCAGCCGGATCCGGTCACGCCGCGACGGTTGTGTGTGCGGGGTGCCTTCACTGCAGCAACACGTGAGAGCATACAAATATGTGTGTGTGTGGGCGGTGTGTGTGCTGTTGCTGGTCCTTTGAGAGTCTTCGAATTTCACAGTAGCGATTAGCGCCCAATTTCCTAGCGTGCGTCTGTGTTCAACAAGTGGAAAGGACAACGACAGCGGAAGAGAGACAGTACAACAGCAGTACAAACCGCCACCACTCACAGCGAGCCACAAAATGACCATCCCCGCAGTCAATATTCTACAGCACCCCTCAGCAGCATACAAAAATTAGGGAAAAATGTGAGCAGCCTCCGAATGGAGGACCGCAGGCTACGGTCCTGCAAACAAGACAAATGACAGGGGACCGTGTGTGCAGTGAGGAGCACGAGAGTTGCACTGCAACGACACGGCTGCGTGACAACCCGTTGGGAGTACCGATGCAGACCAGCAGATTGACACAGGAAGAGTTGCTTCCCCCGCCGAGCAGAGAGGGAAACGGCCTCAGCAGCCTAATGATGAGAGGTCGCCTGCACCTCCTCGCGGCACCCGCAAGCTCTGCAGACAAAAAGATGCAGGTGACGCTCTGCTGCACGCATAAAGACCGTTGCACCCGTCGCAATGGCAACCGCATCCTGTGGCACCACACGCCGCAGTGGACGCGCACAGTCTCCGTCTCCCTCCCTCCTGTCCCTCTCCCTGAGAACTCATTGGTGGCCGTGGCACACTCACCAACATGTCAGAAAGCAATTGTTTTTCTTCCTCCCTCGCACCTCAAACAGCAGCACCGCCAAACGCATTTCACTCTTCCTTTCGCGGATTCTCCTCAGACACGCCTCCCGCCACGTTCATCAGCTCACAGACACGCAGTCCGTAAACGTCACGCTCTGCTGCCCCGCATGATGGAGCCGCACACACCAACACGGCACCCCCCCACTCGGCGCAAGCAGTGTCTGGACACACAAAACAGCTTTCCCCAGTCCACGACAGCCCCCTCCAAGCAGTGAGGCAGGACTCGTCGCTAACAATCAAGCAATCAGCCCTTCGTCTCCTCACCCCGCCATGCACAAAGTTCTGCCTGCCCCATGCATCATCCGTGACCCCCGGGCTATGCGTGAGGAGCACCACGGCAAGAATGCACAGAAGCTTATACGCAAACCCCCAACTCATTCCACGTCAATAAATGGTGTGGCATCATACATATGTTCCACGACAAGGTTGGCTGGCGCTTCCCCGAGAGGCCTCCAATACACATCGCACGTGATCACAGTAAAGAAAAAGCAACGCCCCCAATCCGGCTGCCATCCCGCGGCGGAGATCAAAGCACAACCCAAAAAGTGCCGCAAATCATCACATATTCCACACAAACCATCAGCAGCTTATGCGCCAAATGCACAGCACGGAAGAAGAGCCATGCTCACTATCATACAACACACCGACACAGAGAGGGTTGGGGGAAGCAGCACTAGAGCAACCTCATCCAACGACAGAAGAGCTCGTGGGTGCTGCACCCAAAGCCATCCTCTGTGAATGGGAATGATAATAAAACCAAACAACGCGAAGCACCAGTCAGGCACCACATATGGGCCACAGACACACCCGCCCACCCATTCACTCTTCCTCCTCCCAATGGCGTGGCCCTCCTTCACCTCCACAAACACGTTTGCTGCTCAGTCATGCGAGCCTCCAACGCAGGCACTCAAGGTGCGTTTCGGTAATCCAACATTCAACACCTATGAAAAACAGAGGATAGGCTCGCAGAGGCCACACGGCTCCTCAACGCACCTTCCAAGCCCTCCTCACGACTCTTTAATGCGATGGAGAGGAATACAGGCGGCTCTCGTGTCACAGAGGGCGGCCAATGGGAGCGGTGTCCGCATGCAGAAAACGCCAAGATGTGAAACAGAGAAGGGAGGAGGTTCGCAGAGGGTGTCAGCTGCCACGCCTGACGTGCGTCGTCTTATTCGTGCGATGGAGAACCAACGACACTGTTGTTGCGGTGCCTGCCCGTACGTGCACCTCACTCTCGCGCCAATGAACGCCTCAAGGAACATCCTACCGAGGGCAAGCAGCTGGCCGTGCAAACAATCCCGAGTCTCGTCAACGTTCCAGCAGCCGCTCCTTTGGCGAGGCGTCGCTCTCTTTCGTCCTTTTCTCCCGTGTGCCATCCTCGTATGAAATGAAAATGCCTTCCACAACTGGTGTCATCAAGCACCTCCAAATAAAATTGAAAGGATTCACGGCCTCGAGAAAAAGCATCCAAAGTGGCGGTCAAAGTGAACTCAGCAACGCATGTCATCTTCTGCAGCCGCGTGCATTGCAACTCCCCTCAGCCGCTCAGTTTTTCTTCCTTCCTTGTAGACCCAAACCGCATGGTACACTTTGATTTGCTCGGGTCCTCCACAGACTCGCATAACCGTGTCCGCCCCGCCCGTGCGGCTCGTGACTGCATCACTTCTCCGTCCACTTCTGCGGAACCGAATAGCGTGAAATAGGGATCCAAAACACCACATCCGTGAGGCAAAAACACATGCATCGCTCCAACGAGTGCCACTGTGAGAAATCACACGACAGCACACCATCTCTCGCTCTCCCATCAACAATTTGCCGTCAACAACAACAACGGCATTAAGAAGCAACCTCGGGGCAATCCCTGAGAGCCGTCCCCACCTCGGCGAGCGACCGACTCTGGGAACCCTACACTCTGGTGCCGTTCCGGGAAGGACTCCTGCCACCGCCAACCGTGTTTCCCTGTCGCGTTGACACACGGAGCCCGCTTCAGAGAAACAACAACACGCTCCATTCAAAACGTGGCTATGAGAGTGCATGGCAACAGGCGCAGGGCGCACCCTCTCAGTTTCCAGTGCCGACAAAGTAAAAGAGCATCAGTGCGGACTTGCTGCAGCACGCACGGTTGTGCTTCTGTTGTCCTCCCCCGTGTTTTTTCAATTACATGGCCCGCGCTGCGGCAACGCGTGCCCCCAGACCTCTTGGTGTTTAAAATGTGCCCCAGCACAAAGCAGCTGGTTCGGACGCTGGTCGATGCCGTCAGCCCTGCGCCAACAAAAACAACAACCCCGTGAGGGAAACATTGCTGGCTCCTGGCCTCCCCGACAATACGGAGCAATTGGCCCTGGCGCCGCGATAAGGCATTCAAGCATGAAATCGCAAGGGGAAGCAACGATGACGCAGGCACAAGGAAGCCATTCCACCCTCAATTGAATACGGCGCCCCACTCCAAGCAGTCACACGGAGTGCACTGTTTCCACAAAAGAACTTGGTCGTCGTCCATCCCTTAAAGATGCTTCGTTTAATGATGGGCCTTAGAACAAAAAAAAATAAGAGGAAATAAACAACGTAGTAATACTTCATCACCGCTGGCCATAATCATTCTCTCATACAAGAGCAATTTCCCTACTATGCCTCGTATGCACACACAGAAATCCACATGTATGAAACAACCCGCAATGTTTTTCTACCAGAAACCAAACTACCCCGTTCCCTCCATAATTTCTTCTCCGTTCACTGTTACGATCGCTCGCGTTGGACATTTTCCGCATCCGTGTGTGATGCTGCCACCTGATGCTGGTGCATCTGCACCGTATGCACACACAGGCATCCAACCACATGAAAAAGGCCCCAATATTTGTTACCAGAACTCAAACTACCCCCGCAATTCCCTAATTTGCTTTCCCATTTATTCCTTTAATTACTCCTCAATTCTAAGGCCTTCTTGGGGCGTCTTCGGATGATATTGACACTTGGTACTGGCGCACCTTTTCCTTCCAGAACGCCGCAATCTTTTTTTCATCGTCGCTCACATTATTGGCATCGACGACATCACATCTCTGCCAGTCGTTCATCGGCGTGCTTTCTGCGTGCTGCACATAAATAATCTCCCACGACAGTTTTCGGGACAACTCGTCCCAACCATTAAAATATTCCGCCAGATACTCAGTGAACTGCCTCGCAGTGCTGGCGGTGGTGTGATGCGCACCCGCTGTAGCCATCCGCAGCCCAACCAGCGTCTTCCGCGGCGAATCAACAAAGAAAAAGCCGTCCACCAGCGGAAAGTTTTCCACCTCCGTTACGTACAGCACCCCGCACTCCACATCAATCCTCTCAGAAACGTGTTCCAGTGGCGGTAAGACATGGTGCCTGGTGGAGCGCTCCTGTGAGTACACCGCCAGCGCACAGCGGTGGGACTGACGTTGTGGTGATGGCCTCAGCTCCCTCAGCCTGCGTTCTATTGCACGCACAAAAGATCCATTCAAAAATGCAAACACGGTGCACCTTCCAAAATTTTCTGATATGAGATAATCCGTCAGCCCCGATATGAGTAAATTAAAATCATGCTGCTGCATTAACTTCGCCGACTTGAATAATGTTTTATTTCCGAGGTGAGCAGACACCGGTAAATTGAAAAAAAATTCAGAACCAAACTCTTCACTTCGTACTCGGACAACCCTCGCAAGCCAGTAGAGCACCTTCATACGATCCCAGGATCCACCACATCCCAAACCACTGTATTGCAAGATTACAGAAGAGGTCGCCTCATCGACGGTCTTGTGACACCGTTGAACCCAGTTATAATACTTTCGCTCGTCAAAGATATAACGTGGAATAGGTCCCACTTCATCCATTTGGCCCTTCACCACATGCCAGTACTCCGCTTGCTCCCGCACGGGCTGATGGCGCCTCATCCAAACGCACATCGCCTTCACATCGCTTTCACCAGGGCTATTCATAACTATTTTCGTGGCATCGCTCCACTTCACCCATTTTTTGTAGTTCCTCTCGAGTGGGGGTGACACCACAACCATGCCCCATCCCCTGAGAGGCAGAGGAACTGAAAGTGCATGATCCGGCTCTGCCAAATCGTGGATAATATACCCCTTCATCCCATGGTCAGACATAATCCAAGCAACAAACGCATTACTGGAGTCGCCCATGTATGTCGACACCGTCTTTCTGGTCCTGTCAAACAGGAATGTTCGATCCGCAATAAGGTAAACAACCATTTGGAGTTGCTCCGCATCGCAGTGCAGCAGCTGGTAGAGGAGGTACGAGCCGGCAGCCATCGACTTCCCGATCCCGGGCGTCCCAATCAACACACGTTGCTCAGGCGTAAAGTGGTCCTCAGGAAGACTGTTGAACCACGCGGTTAGATCGCCCTTGACGATCTGCCACACTCGATCCACCTCACAGTTCACATGGCAATCACGAGTGAATTCCACCCCCTTCCGATTCCACGTGCACGGCCACCCCTTGTCCGAGGTGAGCACCATCAGCCTGAGACGCGCTGCACCGGACTGCTCCACAGCATCATTCTTTTCGAGGGTTCGGCCAACTGCCTTGTACGTCCATGGCTGTGGTGGCTTCCCCTCTCTCACTTCCAGTCCGGTCCCCTCGCCGCCAGGAACTTCCACCAAATGGCTCCACCTCGCATTGTACACAGACTCGTACACTCCCTCCAGTTTCATCGCTGCACTCGTCCTCATTGAGATTCTCACGTCTTCAAGGGCTGCATCCAAAGATTGTTTAGTGAAGTTATGAACACTTTCTTTTACCTCCGGAGCAGCTACTAGCCACCCCAGCAGAGCACTTACATGAGTATAGTGGAGCTTCTTTATATCTTCATCAAAAACCATTTCATGCTTTACAATCCTCTCCATCCTCAAATAACGATATGTTGTCTTTATTTCGTTCAGTACTCCCGCATCGTGGATATACTTCGTGGGTTCCCTAAAAAACTCCTCCAGCAAAACACTCCGATTGGTAGCCACAACGCCCTCTCCGCCAAATTCCATAGTAAGGAAATCATTCAGCTTCATTTCCTTGTAGCGAAATTCCCCTCTGAACAGTACATCTTCGATCGTAGTGGAAATGGTAAATTTCATTTCTTGCGCTCGTCTTCGCCTTTCTTCTTCCTCACGTCTTAGCCTTTCTTCTGCCTCACGGCTTTCTCTCTGTACCTGAGTGAGAACTGCGTTTAGTTTTCCCCTTGCAAGAGGAGTGACTGTATCCTTTCCTTCATAGTCCCTCCATTGCTCAAGAGAGAACACATGCTCGGGATGAAGCTTATTAATAGCCTCCAGCACTTGGTATGACGACAATGCCGTTATTATGCGTAATAACCCTTTGTTTTGGATAAAAGTCTCGGGATCCTGAAAAAACTCCTGCATCGTGACGTTCTCATTGGTGTCCAGAACCCTGCCGCCAACAGAATTCCGAAGGAATTCATTCAGCTTCATGTCGGTCCCGTTAGTGCTTCTCTCCAGCAGAATGTCCTTTACGGTGCTGCTCATGGTCCACTGCGGTCGCTGCCTTTCCTCCGCTCCTCTGTGTGTCGCAGCGGGTTGGTCTGTACCACTATTGGACTCCGGCCTCGCTCTCCTCCGAACTCGTTGCGGGACAGTAGGCACTTGAATTTCCTCATTATTGTGAAGTCCTTCCTCGGGCCTTCCAGACATTGTTCCTCCTTGTTTTCTTAGTTGGATTGAGTTAAAGCTGAACACTGACTAACAATCAAAAGGGGAATAAGGAAGAAAGAAAATACGCACAGAAATGACTGGAAGACGCAGAAAAAGACTTATCCACACGGTGTGGACTACATATTGAGCTCAGTGGCGCAACAGAAAAAAACAAGTACATTTCAGCATAAAATAAAGCCAACGCAACCAACACACCAGTAACAAAAAAATGCAGTAGCCACCAAACACCTCAGTAGATTGTCCACACCATTTTTGTAAAGCCTGCTTAAATCCTCTTCCATATCCATTTCATCCCTTACAGCCCTCTCCATCCTCTTGTAATGATTTGATGTCTGTATTTTACCCAATACTCCCGCATCGTGGATATACTTCGTGGGGTTCCTTTAAAAGCTCATCCAGCAACAAATCCCGATTGGCGTCCAAAGCACCCCTGCCGTCCAATTCCATCGTAATAAAGTCATTCAGCTTCATTTCCTTGACACGAGATCTTCCCTCAAACACCGCATCATCAGTCCTAGTGTGAATGGTAACCCCCGGTTCTTGTCGTTCTCGCCTTTCCCTTTCTTCCTCCACCTGCCTCTCTACTCTCAGTAAATAAGAGTAGGCTGTGTTTATTTGTGCCCTTGCAAGAGGAGTGACCGTATCCTTTTCTTTCAAGGTCCCTCCATTGCCTGAGAGTGATAATATATTTTCGTCTCCAAGCTTATTTAAAGCCTCCAATAGCACGTGCATATCCTCACGCTCCTTTTTAAGCTCTTGGTACGGCGGCGATGCCTTTATTGTCCTCAATAACACTTCTTCTTTGATGAACTTCGTGGAGCTAATAGAAAAACCCCCGCATATAGATGTTCCTATAGAATTCCACGACGCCCCTACCGCCAAAATAATTCCGAAGGAAATCATTCAGCCTCATGTTAGTGCTGCTAGTGTTTCCCTCCTGCAGGATTTCCTCTACGGTGCTGCTCATGGTCCACGGCGGTCGCTGCGTTTTCTCCACTCCTCTGCGAGCTGCAGCGTCGGAACCATCACAAGAGCCGCGGCAATGCGCCATCGCAACACCCGTGCGGTGAAGCATCCCACTCGCACCGCCCAACTGCGGCCAGCAGGTGCCGCTGGCTCCAAAGGACATTCGCGGCTGTTTCGTCCGGCAGTCCCAATGGCGTTGGGCGTGGCACTCGCACGGCGGGGCGGTCGGTGCGCCATGCAGCCGCACTGCAACGCCGGTCGGTGAAGCAGCCGAGGCCCACAGCCCCCGCGGCAACGCAACGTGCAACCAACCCCAACACCGCCACATTATTGCCCTTTTTTATTTTGTTTTATTCACGTTGTCTGTCTGTTTGCCCCATCACCGACACCAAAAATAAGTGCACACCTTTACAAAAGGGAAGGAACAAAGAGAAAAGGAGGCGCGATCCCACCGTCCCGCCGCGGGCTCACACTCTCCTCCACCCACCACCATTGCCGCGCAGGGGACCGCAGTCACATCGGAGAGCCAAAACCACAATGTGCACCACACCATCGTACACTGAACGATAGGCAAGACGCAGCCATGCATCGCCCCGCTCCATTTTCCCACCCATCAAGTATTGCGTGCCCGCTCAAAGTAGCAAACACAATCAGAGTGCACACAAACCCAATCAACACACTCACTCGATGAAGCACATTATTCGCATGGGGTGAGAACATTTGAGGACACACCAGCAGTAGCAGGCTGCATGGAATTTCCCTGCCAACCCTGTGAAAAGAAACAATAACTCTGCGGAATAAAAGTGACAGCCCCGCGGTGTTGCCTGCAGTTCATATGGCAGGACAAATTCCACGCACGCATAGTTCCGGATCCCTCGCTGTTTGAGTGCGCATCAACTGAACAAGTAAAAAATACCTGCGCGCAAGATGGAATTAAATACGTGAAAAAGTCGGCCTGCTTTCTCCAATGGCGTTGGCGAGCAGTCCCACACAATCCAATCAAAGTGGCACGCCGGACAGAATGGCGTCCGTCAATCAATAAAAAAATGCGACACTGAAAAGGAGCAGAGAAGAGTTGGCGCATGCGATTGCCAGTGACAACTGTGAGCAAACCCGCCAGCACCAACTGAGGTTCTGAGGAGCACGTTTGTGTAGAACTGGCCGTCAGGCAGAGAGTATAAATAAAACAAAAGAGCAAAAACCTTCTCTTTCAATGTCTCCTGACCGCGACACCAGAATCAAAATACCATGGACGATAAGAGCGGCAACGCCTTCTCCAAAACATCTTGTCAAGAAGCCGCAGGACCTCAGGAAGGGAGGAAGGCAGCGGCGGCAGCCACAACGGGGGAGGCAATAAAACGGCTGACAGGCACCTTCACGTCGGCGCGCACACCACATCCGAGTGGGCTGGGAGCACAGATCGAACCGCTCGGAAACACATGCATCAAATACGCAAAACAAAGTCGCGTTGAATCGACAGGAACCCCCCGCCCAAAACAAATTTAAAAAGTGGCGTTTTTCAAGGGGAATCCGCTTTTCCGACGACGGCACGGACGCCTCGCAGGAATTTCTTGCAAATCTCCCTTCGCAGGTCCGCAAGAAAACGCAGCGGAATAAAAAGAGAGCTCAACGACGCAAAAAAAATAATCCTCCTAACCGACCAGGTGGCAGGCCGCCCTCGCGCAAGTGGACAAAACACAACTTCACTCCGGTCTTGTCGTGGTGGTCGTCTCGCAACTATTTTTTTTCCTTCTCGTCGCAGTGCACATCCCCCTCCCACAAATCATTTGTTCGGGCCATTTTCCTGCGGCCAAACATTGCGCTGCTGAATCCCGCGGCACAGTCCTCGGCACAGAGGTGAGGGAAGGAAGAGGGACCGCAGAAGGTGCGAGCAAATCCGAATTCGGTGGCGGTCGCTGCAGTGAAGACTGACGTCCCACGCGGTGTCCCTTTTCTAGGTCCGGTCCTCACCGTGCCATGCTCTCAGCGTGCGGTGCGCCGGCCGCTCCGAACATCCACGCGTGCTTGCGTCTCACCGTCGCTCCCAGCCCCGTTCGTTGGCTGCATCAGGGATGCCGCCATCCAGAGACGGGCATAAGGACGTTGCATCCAACAAAACCTTCAGAGGCACCCGGTGGGCCAACGACGACCGTCACTGCGGGATGTGTGGCCCTTCCGCCGCTCACCTCAAATCGCACTTCTACACCTCCTCGAGCAGCAGCAGCAGCATAAATACACCGGTCCACTAGAGGCCGTCACCAGCCATTGCAGGAAGAACACTGTGCCTCAGTGCCATGAAACCCGAATTGCATTGACGGGCCACTTCGGAAAACCCCGTCGCATCCTCCCCCAATTATGCAAAAACACATCCGTCGTGCATGTGTCCACCGCAGACAAATGAATCTGGTCCAAATACCCTCCAAATTAAATTCCCCTTTCCCCAAGCCATTCCTTCATTCCATACGCCCTGACCCTCATCCGCACGTCCCCACTCACACAAACCGCCATAGACAGATGGTGGCCGCCCAACGCCCCGGAAAAACATGCCCAGCACGCACGCGCATAACAAATGATATGCGCAAAAGCACGGCACAACGGCGGAGAAGCGCACACCGAAAGGATGCGGCCCTCCACAGCAGTCGCAGCCCACCGCGCGCATCACACCCGCAGGAAGAGTGACTCGCGGTGCGCGCTCCCTCTCTCCTCCTTCCCTTCATGCCCACGGAGGAAGCAGCAGCCACCCGCAACCGCCAGCACACGCTACAAAAGAAGCAACAAAATCCACTGCAATGTGCATTCTGTGTCGTTGTGTGTGCCTGCAGACACACGAAGCAAAGAAGTAAAAACAGGAGCGGAGCATGTGAGGGGACGCACAAAAAAAAAAAATGCACAGCAGAGGTGCATGGCAGAAATAAAGAGAAAAAGACTGCTCAAACTCATGATATTGCACTGCAGACAAAGCAGCGGCAATTCATAAAAAATTTATTAAAATTTTAAAAAAATTCATCTTCACCTTTCCACCTCACACTTTGAAAAAAAGAAAAAAAAAGAAAACAAGAAAAAAGAAAAAAAGAAAAAAAAAAAGGTCGTCCTCTATTACAGCTACACCCAAATGATAAAAAAGAAAAAAAAACACACACAAAAAGGTGCACCTAACTACCATGTTGCTCCAGAAATTGTCTGCATATATTTTCCGAAAACAAAATTAAATATTTAAATGCCTTTCAACCGTCTGACCCTCCATGTGTGTCCGCACATCGTTTATATTTCATGGGGTCATCTGCGTGTTGCTGCTCCCCTCAGCCCTTTCATCGGCGTGCGAGTCCGGCCCGCAGAGCACAGTCGCTCTTGTGTGCGGGGACTGAGAGAAGCACGCAGACATGACGGGAGTCGCGTCACTCCATCGGGAGAGTGAGCGCAGCAAAAGAAAAAAAACTCATCAGGGGGAAAAGAAATGCACACGAGGCCGACACCAAAAGAAATGCCGGCGCGTGAAATGCACACGCAAAGCAAAAAATCTTAAAAACACGGCGGCAGCGTGTGGCTGTGTGTGTGTGGCGCTGCGGGTGTCTGCCCGCCCTGGCAGCAAAAAAACAAGAGGAAAGAAATGTGTGCTCCGCCCCACAGGCCCTCGTCGCACGCCCACACGTCACGGCTCCCTCAGCGCGTCGTTCGTCGCGGCCCCTCCTCATGCGTGCAGCGGGCGAGGCGCACAGGGCCGTCGTCATGAGCGTGTCGGTGGGTGTGCGAGCGGAGCAGTTGGGCGGGAAACACACGGCACCCCTCACAGGAAGAGTGCAGAAGAAACAATTTAAAAAAGTGGAAAAAAAAAAAAAAAGAGGTCCATGGTGATTGCCCCCAAAGCAAAAAAGAGGGGATTGGAGATGAGAAAGTAGAAAGCAGGAAAATAAATTTAAAATACGCACAAAAAAAAGATTTTATGAGGGAAATTTGTTCCTATGGGAATAGTGTTTCTGTGCTCGGGAGGCCGCAATTGTCCCACGCGGCAGCCAGTCACTCCTCACGGAGCCGCAAACCCCCACAGTCCCGACAGAAGAAGCAGCAGCAATGGCAGCACTCCGCTCCCACGCACAATGCTGCCATCACCCGTTGCTTCTCCAACGGCATGGGAGCTCAAAGCTGCCGGCACTTGCTGTGATTCACTTTTATTTCGAGACTGCTGCGACGCCGCTTGCTCCACTGAAGCCTCAGAAGCTGACGCAATATCTTCTTCCAAATCGGCACTCCCACCAGTAAATGTCAACGGGCGGTTGTACAGCAGGACGTTCCTCACAGTCACGGACACATCTTCGTCACCCGCTGTGTTCTCTGCATTGCCTCCATCCCCTCCAATGTAGAAGTGTGAGATCCCTTTCGATTCTGTATTTTCCAATTTACTTTGCACACTCTCACACACACGCTGACCATCGACGTACACGGAGCCCTGGGTGCCGTTCTGTAGCACAATGGCCACTTGGTATTGTCTCTGTGGATCCCAAGTGCTTTTAAGCTTCTTGGTTGTTCCGTCACTGCACAGCGCCTGCCACTCCTTTTCGCTGCCGTACGACAACTCCATAAGTTTCGTTCCTCCGTCACTGCCTGTACGCACACCCATCAAAGGAATGGGGGTATCTCCCTTCGGCTCACCGTGGACGGACACCGTCGCCACAAGAGTGAAGTTGTAGTTCGCAAAGTGGTACAGCTGATTCTCCCCCTGCTTGCCAACAGGCCACTGCGCCCCTGCACCACGTCCTTTAAATGTCACGCCATCGGAAGGCTCTGCCTTTGTTGCACCAGTTACTGTGGCGTTCACTCCGAGGTACTCGTCCTTCCATGTCTTATCAGAGAAGCTACCGGACAAAAAACCAACCAGCCCATCCGTGATCGTATCAGCGCCGCAGGCATTGCCAGTTGAGCGATCCTTCACAGCATTTGAAGAGGTGCACAGCTTGGAGACACGTTCGTCCACTTCCCTCCAGGTCGTCAGCACCTCCTTCACCCGCTTCAGCTGCTCAGTCAGAAGCACAGAGACCATACCGGATGATTGTCTGAACCCATCGTCCTTCTTGTACAGCGCAATCAACTCATCCTTATTATTATTCCCATTAGTTCCACTTTTGTACAACAGGGAGCTGGCGGTGACGTCATCATCCTTCCCGGATACCGGCCCAATATAAACAATGTGCGTGTTGTCCGTCAGCCAGAGATGGAGTTCGCCCTTTTCCTTTCCATTTTCTTCCTCAGCATTCTTGGCATACACCGGCAGAGTAACGAGCATCACTCTCCTCTTATCATTTCCAACACCGTCAATCTTCGCTGTGATGAACCCGCTTTTAACGCCCTTCTCATGTCGCTTTTGGTTGTTGCCCCACACGCGCGAGAGTGTCCCGAGGGCCTCCGTCCACGAATCCCCCTTGTCACCGGACTCGTACACCCTGCGGCGGCCATCATCACACGCTGTCATCATCATGAGTTTTCCCTTCTCCCGCTCCACGACGGAGGGATCACTGCAGCCATAGGCAGACATCCCCTTCGACAGCGTCCAATTCGTAGTATCCTTGGAGGAGTACAAGATCAGCGAAACGTTGTTATTCTTTTCTTCACTTTCAGTGCCGTCCTTCTTCACGGCTTCCAACGGGAACACAAGCGTATCGTCATCCATCTTAATACCCGATCCACCGCTTCCAATCTCACCTGCCAAGGATTCGTGACGTCCCACAATAGAAGTGCACGGGAGACCGTCAGTATCTTCCCAAACAATTCCGTTGTCCTGTTCTCCACTGACATTCCCCTTTACCAGCAAAAGACCCCATGAGGCCGCGTCAGCCCCAACCCGACAAACAGCGACATTTTCCCTGATGTATTTTCCAGCAAGCATGTAAATGCCATTTCCCTTCACAACTGTTGTTGGCCGGCTCACACGTACGCTGTGGAAACTTTGGGAACCAGCGCGATTTGTTGACCGAGAGGGGCATTTGCCATCTTCGGAGGAACATTTCTCCAGTGTTTGTGTCTTCAATTTACTCAAATTCAACATTTTTGGGTTTTCACCACTCAACTCAAGGAGCTCCGAGGCAATCTCAGTAAAGTAATAGTTTCCTTCACCTTCATTCTTCTTCTTGCACAGCGCCTCGGCAACGGCAAACACTTTACCATTCACCTCAACAAGACTGGGAGCATAGAGCGAATCCACTGTTTCTTCTCCTGTTGTATCTCTCCAAACAAAATGTTTACCCGGTAAAGATCCCAGACCTGGCGACGGCTCCGCAGCTTTCACAGCTCTTCCAGTGCCGCAGCACATCTTAACGACGAGGAGCAGCAGCACCGCAAAAGTAAACGCATGCCGGGACATGTTGGGCATTTGCTGCTCACTCTCTCTTCCTTCCCTCCTCCTTCCGCTGGATCCGGTCACGCGGTGACGGTTGTGTGTGCGGGGTGCCATGACTGCAGCAACACGTGAGAGCATATAAGTATGTGTGTGAGGGCGGTGTGTGTGCTGTTGTTGGTCCCTTCAGAGCCTTCGAATTTCACAGTAGCGATTCGCGCTTGTTTTCTTTCTTTCCTAGTGTGTCTGTGTTCAAGAAGTGGAGAGTACAACGACAGCGGCAAAAAGACAGAACAACAGTGGGAACCAGAGCAGGGCACCCACGCGGACAGCAGGACACAAGACAATCCGGAAGGGACAGCACGGAGGACCATCGCCCACAGAAAAGAGCAGCAACACGGCAAGTCACGGCGGGCCGTCGGTGTGTGAGGGCCAGCCCTCACGCGGTGCAACACGCCACACCCAACAGGGAAAGAAAGACAGAGAGACAAGCAGAGAGAGAAACGGATGGATGCCGTCAAGAGGCACTTACAATCCACATGGCCCGTGAGCATGCCGCCACTCCACGCAGGAACACAAGAGGAGAAGATGACAGGGGAAGAAGCAAGAAGCAGCACAAAACACACGGAGGAAACAAACGACAAGCAGGAAAAGCACCGCCACGGCCCTCGCCCTGGCCGGCAACTCCACACCAGCCCTCACACACTCACACACCATCGCAGTGCTGTCAGTCCGCGGGTAAGAGGATTCGGTCCTCCACAAAAGGAAGGCAAACACTGCCAGCAATCAACCACAATGGACAAGAACGAGAAGAGACACACCGCCACCGCCTCCAGTTCAGTCCCACGGCCAACGGGATACGGCCACAGCCCCGCAGCCAACACACAACGCACACGGAGCTAGCAATCACCCAAAGAGCCACACGCAGAAACGGGCCCTCATCCATCCACGACGCGGCGCCTCACTCCATGCGGTCACACAAAGTGCACTGTTTCCTCAATAGAACTTGTTCGTCGTCCATCCCTTAAAGATGCTTCTGTTAGTGATGGGCCTTAAAACAAAATAGAAGAAAATGAACAATGCAGTAGTAGTGCAACAGCGCCAAACACAATGATTCCCTCATACCGGGCAATTCTCCAATGAAGCCTCGTATGCACACACAATCAACATACTATATAAAAACCACCCAATGGTTTTCACCAAAAACCAAACAATCCCTTTCCCTCCCTAATTTCTTCTGTCACCGTTGTGTTCGATAGAGTTGGACCGTTCTAAAATCTGTGTAATGCTGCCGCATGGTGCTGGTACACCTGCACCGTATGCCCAGACACAAGCATCCAAAAATACATAAATCCCACAACATTTTTTCATCAAAAATCAAAATTGCCCCTTTCCCCAATTTGTTTTCCTATTTCGTTTTTCCTCACCTCCGGAGAGCTTCTTCCCTTCAAAAGTCTTTGGATGATATTGACACTTGGTACTGGTGCACCTTTTCCTCCCAGAACGTCGCAATTTTTTGCTCTTCCTTCTCGCTCACATTATAGGAATTTTCGACATCACATCTCTGCCAGCCATTCATCGGCGTGCTGTCTGCGTGCTGCACATAAATAATCTCCCACGACATGTCTCGGGATAATTCCTCCCAACCATTAAAATAAGCCACCAGGCACTCATTGAACTGCCTCACAGTGCTGGCTGTGGTGTGATGCTCACCCGCCGTAGTCATCCGCAGCCCAACCAGCGTCTTCGGGTTTGAGTCCAAAAAGAAAAAGCCGTCCACCAACGGAAAGTTTTTAGCCTCCGGTTTGTACAACACCCGACACTCTATATTAATCTTCTTTTCAAAATTTTCCAGGCGCTCTAAAAGAAAGGGCTTGAGAGGGCGCTCATGTGGATACAATTCCAGCGCACAGAGATCTGGTGGAGCATTTTTTTCTACTTTCAGCTCCGTGAGTTTCGGTACTATTGCACTTACAAAGGCAGCACTTAAAAATGCAAACAAGGAATGATCTTCAAGGGCTTTTGATATGAGGTCGTCCTTGATAGCCAATATGAGTAAATTAAAATCATTCGGCACCATTAACTCTGCCAACTTGCATAACGTTAATTCTGCAAGGTGAGAAGAAATCAGTGCATTTAAAGGCAATTCGGAATCCCCATTTCCTCGTACTCGTACGACCTTTACAAGTTTGTGAGAGACGTGGCTACCATCACACATTTTATCAGTCCCCAAAACAGAGTAATGGTTGGTATCCGGCAAGGTCATTTTATTAACTGTACTTTCGCACGAGTCAAGCCGAGATTTGTATTTGCTCTGATCAAAGACGTAGCGAAGAAGCGGTCCCAAATTATCCATTCGAACTTCCACCTTTTTCCAGTGGTCCGCTTCTTCCTCCGCAAGCTGCCAATTGTGCTTCATCCAAACGCAAATCGCCTTTACATCGTCTTTCTCAGGACAATTCATTACGATTCGTAAGGATTCACTTTGTTTCTCCCATTCGTTGACGTTGTCCAGGTTTGCCGATGACACTACAATCATGCCCCATCCCTTACAGGGCGCAATATCTGTGTCGGGCGGTGTTCCTTTCTTTGCCACATCGTAAATAATATACCCTTTCATCCCACGCTGCCACAAACCACCCAAAACACTCTTGGATCTTTTATTACCCATGTATTTTGTCACCGTCTAGATGGTCTTGTCAAACACGTACGCCGTATCCCCAAAACAGTGAACAACCACTTGGAGTTTCTTGAAATCGTATTGCAGCAGCTGGTAGAGGAAGTAAGAACCGGCATTCATCGACTTCCCAATCCCGGGCGTCCCAAAAAACAGATGCGGCACGGGTGAAGGATTGAAAGTCAAATGAAAATTGCTAAACCACTTGGTTAGATCGCGCTTGACGATCTGCCACACTCGATCCACCTCACAGTTCACATAGCAGTCACGAGTGAATTCACACGCACCCCACGAGTACGGCCATCCCTTGTCCGAGGTGAGCACCATCAGCCTGCGACGCGCTGCACCGGATTGCTGCGCACCGTCATCCCTTTCGAGGGATTCACCAGCTGCCCTGTACGTCCATGACTGCGGTGGCTCACCCTCCCTCACATCCATTCCCGTCCCCTCGCCGCCAGGAACTTCCACGACATGATGCCACCTCGCAACGTACACAGACTCGTACACTCCCTCCAGTTATATCGCTGCGTTCGACTTCGTTGGGTTTCTCGATTCCTCGGCGGCTGCATCCAAAAACATTTTAGTGACTCCATGAACACTTGCTTTTACCTCCGCAGCCGCCACCAACCACCTCAGTAGATTGTCCACACCATTTTTGTAAAGCCTGCTTACACCTTCCTCCATATCCATTTCATCCCTCACAGCCCTCTCCATCCTCTTGTAATGATATGTTGCCTGTATTTCGCCCAATACTCCTGCATCGCAAATATAGTTCTCGGGGTCCTTAAAAACCCCTCCAGTAAGACATTCCGATTGGTGTTCACAACGCCCTCTGCCGTCCAATTCCATCGCAAAAAAATCATTCAGCTTCATTTCATCCACGCGAAATCTTCCTTCAAACACCGCATACTTAATCCTAGTGGAAACGTCAATTCCCAGTTCTTGTCGTTCTCGCCTTGCCATTTCCTCCGCCTCCCGCCTCTTTCCTCTCAGTACCTGAGAAACGGCGTTGTTTATTTGTGCCCTTGCAAGAGGAATGACCACATCCCTTCTTTTAAATTCCCTCCATTGCCTGAGAGTGAAAATACGCTCTTTTCTAAGCATATGTAAAGCCCCCAATATCATGGGCATCTCCTCACGCTCTTTTTCAGCTCTTGGTATGGCGGCGATGCCTTTATTGTGCTCAATAACACCTCTTCGTGGATGAACTTCGTGGGGCTACTTAAAACGTCCTTCAAATAGACCCTCGCATTGAATTCCACAACGCCCCTGCCGTCAAAATAATTCCAAAGGAAATCATTCAGTCTCATTTTGGTGATGCGCTCCTTTGCCTCCAGCAGCTCTCTTTCCAGCCAACAATCAGGAGTCCACTGTGGTCGCCGCCTTTCCTCAACCCCTCTGCAAGTTGAAGCGTCGGAACCATCGTCCTAGCCACGGCGAGGCGCCGATGGCTCCAAAAGACAATCGCGGCTGTTTCGTCCGGCAGTCCCGGCGGCGTTGGGCGTGGCACTCGCACGGCGGGGCGGTCAGTGCGCCATGCAGCCGCACTGCAACGCCGGTCGGTGAAGCAGCCGAGGCCCAACGCGCCCGCAGCAACGCGACGTGCAATCTACCACAACACCGCCACATTATCGTACTTTTATTTTGTTCACGTTGTCTGTCTGTTTGCACTATCACCGACACCAAAAATAAGTGCACACCTTTACAAAAGGGAAGAAACAAAGAGAAAAGGAGGCGCGATCCCACCGTCCCGCCGCGGGCTCACACTCTCCTCCACCCACCACCATTGCCGCGCAGGGGACCGCAGTCACATCGGAGAGCCAAAACCACAATGTGCACCACACCATCGTACACTGAACGATAGGCAAGACGCAGCCATGCATCGCCCCGCTCCATTTTCCCACCCATCAAGTATTGCGTGCCCGCTCAAAGTAGCAAACACAATCAGAGTGCACACAAACCCAATCAACACACTCACTCGATGAAGCACATTATTCGCATGGGGTGAGAACATTTGAGGACACACCAGCAGTAGCAGGCTGCATGGAATCTCCCTGCCAACCCTGCAAAGAGACGCAACAACTCTGCGGAGTAAAAGTGACAGCCCCGCGGTGTTGCCTGCAGTTCATATGGCAGGACAAATTCCACGCACGCATAGTTCCGGACCCCTCGCTGTTTGAGTGCACACCAACAGAACTTACAAAAGAATTCGTGCCCGCAGGATGAAATTGAAATAATTGAAAAAGTCGGCCTGCTTTCTCCAATGGCGTTGGCGAGCAGTCCCACACAATCCAATCAAAGTGACACGCCGGACAGAACGGCTTCAGTTAATAAATAAATAATTGCGCCAATGCAAAAAGCAGGTATAATTTGGGTTTTGCACCCAAATTCGGAGACGACAGTGGCATGAGAGTGTGTATTTGTGCAAGGCCCTTCGTGCGACGGCGATCTCCAATCCCGCCGTGCCGTGACACAAAAGGGCAACGGAAAAAGGAAGAGCACACTCTCCAGAAAAGAAGTGACGGTTGGGCAGTCAACCCCCGTTTCGTCTCACATGACATCCACATATGTGCACTCCACCTCAAATATGTACCTCCCTGGACGCCGCATGCATGACGTGTGGTTTCGTCGCTCGTAATGTGCTTTTCCTCCCGCAAACAACAACAAAAAAAAAAAGGATGGCCATGGCGCAGCTCCACTCAGGGGAATCGATCGGGGCAGACAGGGTGGGAACCAGGGATCATACCAAAAATAAAAAAAGGGCAACAACTCCTCCAAGCCAAAGCATCGCGCAGTGTTCATCCCTCTTCTTCTACATTAAAGACCTCCTCAACAGAACAAATGCAACAGACACATGTGCAGCACAATATCTTTCGCTGTCCCGCGTTAAATCTTACTTCCCTTGCGTGCCACGGCGGTGATGCCGGCGTTACATCCGGGATGACTCCAAAATACCAGGCACCATGCTGTGGAGGGTGGATGCTTAACGAACGTGCCCGCGTCAGCACCTAACAGGAAATGCCGTCAAAAAGAAAAACTACCCGCGACTCAAAATACCCTGTGGCCGTACTAAAGCGACACTAAAACACGTGTGTAGAAATGCAAAAAAAGAAAAAAGAGGAGGAACCACAAGAGTGATCCAAAAGAATGCACCAGTATATACATACACAAAGAAATACATCATTCCGCATACTTCTTCTTTCTTTCCCTTGTTGTTCTTCCCACGCAACAACAGAAATGCGAAGAGTGACAGGCATGCCCTCCCACACAGTCATCGTGGAACAGGAGAAAGAGAGTCACTGCAGGCACCCACAAAAAAATAAAAACAAACCAACAATCAATGACGCTGTCGGGGCGGAGTCCGATGGGTGGCTGCGCAGCTGCACAGCCGTGGCCCCCACGCCCTCCCTCACGTCAGCCAGCAACGCGCACTCACAACCTCCAGAAGGTGACGCGTCACAGAAGGGCTTCATCGACTGTTTTCCCTAACGCCTTCCTGAATGCATCCTATGATCCGCACACAACCACCATCGTCGAGCACGTCCTCACTACTGAGTACAGATATGAAAGAGAGAGTACCAGCCCTCATATTCGGTGCTGCAGCGGCGGGCGCAAAACACATACACACGCACACGCACACACACAGACGTTGCGCATCCGCCCCGGAACAGCGTGATACCTCGATAATCCGTTGTCGTCGATAATCGATAAAATAAAAGCAACAAATCAATCACCCGATCAATCTATGAATAATGGAAAGAGAGAAGATACCTGCCAGACGCATCTACGTCATGCCGCATCTGCGAGGGGCCTTGTGTCTTCTCGCCGCACAACGGTACTGTTGGGTCGGAGCCCTTACACCTAAAAAAGAAACTGCGCTAAATGTTTCGTCAAGCGGAGCATCTTCACCTGTCCAGAGCGGTATAATTAATGCCGCAGCTCGCACTGGATGCACGGTCAAGCAGACTCAGCGCGTCTGAGGAGGTGTCACCGGCCATGAGCTGCAGCGGCGGTGCGGGTGGTCGGTACGACGACGCAACGGTGGTGCCTGAGGCGTACGACGATGACGTCATGTCGTGGGGCTTCTGCGTTTCTTCGTCGCTCTCCTCGCCATCGCGCAGCAGCGCCTCCAGCCCTCCACGCCGCGGCTCGCGCAGCTCCTGCCAGTGGCGGTCCTCCGCGTACCACACAACCATGCTGTACACAGTGACCGCAAGCAGCACAGCGGCCAGCAGCAGCACGATAGTCGCGTACGCCCTCGCACCGCCGTCGCTCGACGCAAGGTGGTTGGCCGCGCTGATCAGACACAGCGCCGCAAGCAGCACAAAGCTCGCTGTCTGCAACACCGTCAGGAGGGCCGAGCGCATCATGTTCGTGAAGGCAACCACGCCCGCACCCGCAAGCAGCACAGCCGCCATGCAGAAGTACTGGACGTGGCAGCCTCCCACGAGCGGGTGCACAGCCGCAATCAGGCACACCACACACAGCACCGACAGCTGGAACACGCACCAGTACACGCGGCTGCCCCTCATGTTCGTCAGCATGCCGCCGTACATCCGCTGCTGCACTGCGGGGTGCCAATACCCGACGGGGTACAGCAGGCGCTCGTGCAGCGGCTTCCTCGAAAACTGCCAGTACTTCGTGAAGCTCGCGCCCGTGTGACGGGCAATGAAGTAGCACACGCCAGCAGGGAACGCCGCTCCGTACAGCACGCCAACGACACCGATCACGCGGTGCTGCACGCGGGCGCCGGGCATCGCCAGTGCGGACACCGAGCCGAAGAAGATGCCGAGATGCATCGCGTGCGCCACGACGTACGTCAGGCTCGGGAAGCGCATCGCCGCCCACGCACTCGCCGCGTCCACGCCGCGCCACCGCTGGAAGGCGGCCGTCACACCGTAGTGCACGCACCCGAACACAGCGGCAAGCAGCGCGTTGCCCACCACCATCCACAGCGGATCAAGGGCAGCGAACACCGACAGGAAGTACGGCAGCGCAACGGTGCTTTCACGCTCCTGCGCCGAGGCGCATGACATCCTCGCAAACACGCCGAGCACCTGCATCTCCAGAACGGAGCCCAGCCCGCCGGTCACCACCACGGCAACAGCAGCCGCACCCGCAACAACGCCGGTGATCGCAGAGAGGGCGTTGGCAGCGACGGGCAGCGTGTTGGACGCGATCGTGAAGGACCCAAGCAGCACACCCTTGCAGCCGCCAGACACCGCCGCGGCGTCGCAGCGAATGACTATCGTCTCGTCGGCAGTAATGAAGTAACCGCGGTGCACGGGCACAGCCAGCTCCAGGACGGTGGACGGATTCGTCGCGTTGCGCACCCACGTCGCGTTGCTCAGCATCGCTCCCCACGGACCACCGAAGCCGCTCGGCTGCGCCGTCGATGTAGGCACGAAGCTCAGGTGCGTGCCAAGCTGCGGGTCGCTTGCCC
>NW_001849286.1:3998-5667 GCF_000209065.1 Trypanosoma cruzi | reverse complement strand
TGCTCTGACTCGGCGTCCACCTGACGTCCCGTTGGCGTTTGCGTCGGGCTGCGCGTCTCCGTCAGCGTCGCCGTGTGGCTCAGCAGCGGCGGGGCAGGCGTGCGGTTGCACCCGTCCACGTGCGGCAGGTACACCGGCAGGCAGTCGCGCCCGTACCCGCCATCAGCACAGCGGCAGCGGCACGATCCCGACATCGCCCTCGTCGCAGCAGCAAAGCAGTGCACGTCGGCGTCGCACACGCCACACGCCACGGGGCGGAATTCCCCGATGATGCCGGCAGACCTGTAGTCCATCGGCTGCAGCGCCTGCCCGTTGAGCGTCAGGCACCCCACAACGAACCTTCGGCCGGCGCCCCCAAGCGTAACGGTGCCGTCCATCACGACGGACCCGCTGCCGGCGTTCCCGTGGAGCGTCAGCGTGCTCTGCGCAAATTCCGCGCTGCGCGGGTACGACGGCACCGACAAAAGCCTGCCGCTGATGCTGTTGCCGCGCACCGACAGCCACGACCGGGACGCAAACGATGCCGACCCCCGCAGCTCCAGCAGCGCGCCATCGGTCAGCGCACCGACGTTGTCATTCACCACGACGGCGGACGCGTTGGCCTCCACCCCGCCGTCGAACACCAACCCATGCGCGGCGTACACCTGGCTCCCCGACACGCGCAGCACAGCGCCCCCCGACGCAACCACGCGCGCACTCGCGTACAACGCATATTCGCCACCGAACACAGCCGCGTCCAGTGCGACACCGCCACCGACAAGCTCCAGCACGGCGCCGTCCACCACCACCGTCCGTCCACCAGTCATCACGGTCACGAGGGCCACGCCGAACACAACCAGCACGGACCGCACGAGCCGCAGGCCCGACAGCACCAGCACCGGTGCGTACGGCGCAGACCGCGAGCCGGGAAAATACACAAGCGGCGTCGACCTCGCGGCAACCAGCAGGGAGTCCGTCACCGTCAGCACAGACCCCGCGGGAAACGTGCCGGTCAGCACAAGCGCACCGTTCAGCGCCTCCACATCGCACACCGACAGCTCCACCGGCCCGCTCTCGTCGCTCCCCGCCGCACCCGCACCGCGCAACGCTCCACCGCCCATCACGTACAGCACAGCACCGTTCAGCAGCGACACGTTCTGCACAGCGATCCGCACGCCGTCCCGCGCCATCCACGGCACGTACAGCACAGGACTCACGCCGTCCAGCACAACGTGGCGCAGCGTCACCTCGCTCGCGCCGGCAGGCACAACGAACACCGACTGCACCGTCACGCCCTCGCGGACAAACACACTCGACGCAGTGCCCACAGCGGGCGGCAGCGCGGGAGCTCCCACAGGCACACACGCCTCGCCGTACCCGCCGCTGCCGCACGCGCACACGCACACACCGTTCTTCATGCTCGCCGACGGCGTCCCGGGCGCGTAGCAGTACGTGTCCCTGTCGCAGGCGTCGCACCCAACAACGTCGATGCTCCCAGCGTCGCCAAAACCGGCCGCTGCGTACTCCTCCGCCGTCGACAGGACACGTCCACCAACGTCGTTGCACGCCACCCTCAAATGCGCCCCAGCCGAGAGCGACAGGCTCACCGACACCATCCGCGGCAGCAGCGCTCGGTTGCGCACAAAGCTCAGCGTGCCCCCAGCAGCGGTCACGGCGCCAGCGGCGTAGA
>NW_001849286.1:0-3898 GCF_000209065.1 Trypanosoma cruzi | reverse complement strand
CACAGTCCGATTGGCTCGCAGCCGTCCGAATGGTGGTCGCGCCGCTGCCGCGCGGTGCGTGTGGCCTGTGGCTGCTTTAGACTGAGAAGATGATGAGGGGGAAGAGAGATGCGGTGCGGTCCTCATCCATCTCGGTTGGTGGTTACACCAGTCACGCCATCCCCTCAGATCGCCTGCTGCAAAGACCGTCACCGTCAGCAGCGGTCGGTGCCTTCCTTCTCCACCGACGCCATCACGCGCCTCCTCCCCCAAAAACACAACGGGGGAGCAGCAGCCACACGCAACTGCCACCACAGAGCGCAAGAGGAGCAACCAACTACACTGCAATACATATATCGTGTAAGTGTCTCGTCTGTGTGCCTACGACCACAAAAAAAAAAAAAAAAGCAAAGCATCTGAGGGGACACACAACCACACAATAGTGCCAGACAAAAAGAACAAACAGAATGACTGCTGAAACGCAACACCGCACGGCTGCCCACGCTGTGGAAAGCCGCGGCACACATGCTGAAAAGTAAAAAGACGAAGATGTATTCGTCTTCCATTATGCATTCACTCAAAAACAAGAAAAAACTGCACGCTGCTGCGTGACCTCCAAATCGGTGTGTGTGTCTCGCCTGCAGATAAGAAATAAATAAATATGTTGCACTCCTTCCAGTCGTTTAAACACCAGGTGCCCACACATTATTTATATTCCACTGGGACACCCGGCGCGGTTTCGTGCCCCCATTCCATTCTCTCTTTTATTAGCCGGCGCCATCGGCGTGGCACACAATGCCGGGAGCGTCTCTGGTCAATCAAAAAAAAAAAACACTCAGTAGATCCCGTAATTTTCGGAGGACCACAACACGGGGTGGAAAGAAGAAAACGAACAACAACCCCGCGGTGCTGGTGCTGGGGAGAGCATGCTTCCACATGGAGGAAAAGCCCTGCGCAGCAAAAAGAATCTAAAGTAAAATAAAATGGTCAAAACAAAGTGTTCACAAAAAGTGGCAATTACTTTGAAAGAGCGCGTGGAAAGACGCATATGTTCCCGCTGGAAGCAGGAATTCCTCACTGCGATTCCTCAGTAAAGGGCCACAAAGGCGCAAAACCCAAGCCCCAGCAGCAGCAGCATCTGCGACACGCCCCCACGCTTGGAGCCGTCACCGTTTCCTTTTTTGCCGTCACTTTTCCCTTTTTTACCGTCACTTTTCCTGAGCATTTTTAGTTCACCGACACTCAGTGGGCGGTCGTACAGAAAGACGTTCGTCACCGCCACGCTGCTGTTGATGTCCCCCTCGTCGCCCCCAAAGTAGAAATGTGTGATTTCATGTCCCGGCGTCTCAAGTGTTGGTATCGTCTCCGGGTTCCACACAATCACACCATCCACGTACACGGAGCCATTGTTGCCGTCCTAAAGCGTCAGCGCCACCTGGTATTTTCTCCCCGGCTCCCAAGTGGTGTCCTTTGCTGTCTTTGTGCCGTCAAACACTGTCTCCCACCTTTATTCATGCTGTACGGCAGCCCAATGATCTTCTTGCCAGCACCGTCCCCGAGACCCGCACCCAGAAGAAAAGTACTCTTCTTCGGAACCTCGTGGAAGATCACCGTCGCCACAATAGTGAAATCGTAGTTCACAAAGCCGTACTGGTTATTATCCTCCCGGCCGTTCACGGGCCATGTTGTCCCGGACTCCGGCCCCGTGAAATTAAACCCATTTTTGGCCTTCGCTGCTTTTGTCGCAATTGCATTCACGCAACGGTACTCGTCGATCCACGTGACATCGCGGGACGATGCGTCGGACAGGAATCCAACCAGACCAGCCGTGGGTCTGGAAGACTCGGAGAAAGAGGCATCCAGCTGCGCCCAAGTGCTGAGGACGGAGTTGATCGTCTTCAGCTCCTCCGTCAGGCGGGCAAGGGATATGCCCCGGCGCGTCCCCACAATACTCTCTCGTGAAAGGTGCAACGCACCATCCGAGTACAGCAGGGCGTTGGCAAGCGTCTCACCCATAGCATTCTCCGCAAAAAGCGGCCCAACATGGAACGTGCGGCTATTGTCCGTGACCCAAAGGCAGAGCGCATTGTCACTTTTCTTCCCCGAGGAGTTCCCTCCCTGAATGTACAGCATGACCTTCCTTCCCCCAATGGTCGCAGCGATGAGGGCTCCCACACGCAAACTTTCGTCCCAACGGAATCCTGAGTGTGAAATGACCCACATGCCTGAGAGTGTTCTGGCAGCATTCTTCCACCTTTACCCCATGTCACGCGACTCGAACACACTCTGGCCTTCAAAACATTCAGCAATCATGAGAATCTGTCCATTCTCCCATTCGGTGATGCGGGGGCCAAGGCATTCCACAGAAAAAATGCCCTCTGGGAACACCCAGTTGTTCTCCTTGTCCGTCGAATAATTGATCATGGAGAAAGGTTGATTTTTCCCGTTACTCGCACTCAGGGAAAACACAAGCGTGTCATTCTGCATCACAATGCCTGAGCCACCAGCAGTCACAAAATCCTTCATGTGGCCTTAAGTGTGTTTGGAGATCTGTTGCAAGAAATATTTGGATTCTTCCCAGTTGATCATTCCACTCGGCTCGCCGTCCTTGGGCTGCGTGGCCACACCAACAACCAGTTGAATAGCTGAGTCACCCGCCGCCCTTTCCTCATCATCATTGTCGTACTTCTCTTCGCAGATTCCCGCAAGTGGAAACACCTTATTGTCCCCTGCAATGGATGCGGGCCGACAAAAAAACGCGCAAACGATCATCGCCATTCCTACTGCCAAGCACGGTGTGTGCCCTCCACTCCTTCTTGGCGATCTCAGCGACAATGGACGGCCACGTCTCCGCAGCCTTGATGTACCCAGCCACAATGTCGGAATAACAAGTCCCAAATAATTTCTCGTGATGGCCGTTATATTCGAGGAAGCCCTCAGCAAATGCAATCATTACCCCACCAACACGGACGAGAGAGGGTGCGGCAAATGCTTCCTTCACTCCAGTCTCACCAGTCCCATCTTTTGGCAACACCTGCGTCTTATTCGGCACAAAAATAACGACCCATTGCGGCAGCTGCACACCCCCTGGCTTGCTCTCCACAGCGTGTGCACCTCCACTGCCGCAGCACATCATAATCAAGAAAAGAAGGAGCAGCACCGCAAAAGTAAACACATGCCGGGATATGTTGGGCCTCTGCGGCTCACTCTCCCTTCCTTCCCTCCTCCTTCAGCTGGATCCGGTCACGCCGCGACGGTTGTGTGTGCGGGGTGCCTTCACTGCAGCAACACGTGAGAGCATATAAGTATGTGTGTGAGGGCGGTGTGTGTGCTGTTGCTGGTCCTTTCAGTGCCTTCGAATTTCACAGTAGCGATTAGCGCCTGATTTCCTAGCGTGTGTGTTTTCAATAAGTGAAAAGGACAACGACAGCGGCAAAAAGACAGTACAACAGCAGTACACACCGCCACCACTCACAGCGAACCACAACATGACCATCCCCGCAGCCATTATTCTCCAGCACCCCTCAAAAGCATAAAAAAATAATTTCAAAATGTGAGCAGCCTCCTAATGGGGGACCGAAGGCCACGGTCCTGCAAACAAGACAAATGAGAGAGGGCCACGTGTGAAGTGAAGGACACAAGAGTGGCACTGCAACGACACGGCTGCGTGACAACCCGTTGGGTGTATCGATGCAGAAAAGCACACCACTTGCAGGAATAGTTGCCCCTCCTGCTGAACAGAGAGGAAAACCGGCCTCAGCAACCCAATGATGAGAGGTCGCCTGCACCTCCTCGCGGCACCTGCAAGCTCTGCAGACAAAAAGATGCAGGTGACGCTCTGCTCCACGCATGACGACCGTTGCACCGGTCGCAATGGCAACCGCATCCTGTGGCACCACACGCCGCAGTGGACGCGTAC
>NW_001849285.1:52164-57778 GCF_000209065.1 Trypanosoma cruzi | reverse complement strand
GTGTGCAGCGCAGGGCCATTGCGGCTGTGCGTGCGGCGCTGCTCGTGGTGTTGGCGCTGGTTGTGGCGGCGGCGTGGATGCCCGCGGCGCATGCGGTGGTGTTGCGACTGCGGGGCGGCACGGTGGACAGAGCCATCACGGTTGGCCGCGCCGTGGACACGGTGCTGATGGACGGCGTGTCCATCACTAACGGTGTGGCTGTGGTGTTTGACGTTGCGGCGATGCTTCCCGGCGCGCTGCGCATTGAATTGAGGAACTGCGTGTGCGACGGCGGTGCGCAGATCTACGTGCGGGGCCACAGCAGCGAGCCGGCGAGTGACCAGAGCCTGGAGGTGAGCGTGAGCGGGCTGTCTGGGAGCTACTGCTCGCTTGTGTTTGTGCACAACCTGCCGGCCCACACGAACGTGACGGTCCGCGACTCGACGATTGTGACGGCGGGGCCGATGCGCTACTCCCAGGTGAGCGGGCTGACGGACGCGGTGGCATCGCCGCTTGTGCTGTACGCGACGTCGCTGTTGCAGACGCAGCTGCGTGTGAGCAGCACTGTGCTGAGGTCGTTGCACGCGGGCGGGTCGGCGGTGCACGTTGGCGGCGGCGTGGACCTGCTGTCGAGCGCGGTGGTGCTTGACGGCGTGTCGCTGGAGGCGTCGGGCGGTCCGACCGCGTCCGCGTTGCGTGTGGCGTCTTCGTCGCGCCTCAGTCTGCGGAGCCACTCGGTGTTCTCCGTGACGAACGTGTCTATCGTGAGCAGCGGCGGCGGAGTTGTGCTTGGAGAGCGCCTTGCGGTGTTTGATTCAGTGCTGCGCTTCGTGGGCGTCGAGGGATCTGTTGAGTCGTCGCTGGTGCGCTGCGACGGTGGGACGGTCGGTGCCGGCGGGTGGCTGGACCTGCACGACGTGTGGGCGGTGGGCGAGGCGTCGTCTTTGGCGTCGCTGTCGGGGGTGACGCTGAGCGGCGGCGCCGTATCGATTGCGCGCTGCACTGCCACCGGCGCGACGCTTGTCTCCGGGCTGACGATCAGGAGCGGCGCCGTGTGGGTGCAGTGCAACCGTGTCGGCGGCCGGGTGCTGCAGAGCAGCGGCGACTACCGCTTGGCCGGCCTGCCCTCCGTGAGCGTGGTGCCGTGCGACGGCTGTGCGGCTGCGCTGGCGTGCTTCGATGCGCTGACGGCGTCGGTCACCGACTGCGTGTGCAGCTGCCGTGCCGGCGGCGTGGGCGAGGCGTGCCTGCCGTTCGACGTGCCGCTTGCGAGGGCCGGCGGTGGTGGTGGCGGTGCGCCGGGCTGCATGGGTGGCGTGACGCTGACGGAGTCCGTGACGGTTGGCGGCGTGCGTGCGACGGCGTGCTTCGACTCGGTGGTTTTCAGCGGGCCGATCACTGTGGCGGTGGATCTGCGCTCGATGGATGCGTTTGCTGACGCGCTGAACGTGACGCTGCGCCACTGCGTGCTTGAGGGCGGTGCGCAGCTGCGGATTGGCGGCCTCAGCGAGAGCACGGCGCGCCCGATGCCGCACGCCCTCGTCAACATGACGAATGTGACGTCGCTGGAGGGCACGATCGTGCTGCATGGCGCGATGCCGCTGCACTCGAGTGTGCTGCTGGCGAACTCAACGCTGCGTGCGACGGTTGGCGGGTCGCAGTACGTGCAGACTACCCGTGGCCACGAGGGATCCCGGCACGGCCCCGCACTAGTTCTGGACGGCGTCCGGCTTCTGTCGACGCGGTTTGTCATGACGCGGTCTACGCTGGTGTGCGGCGGGGAATCGTGCGCTGCGATCCTCGTGGAGCGCGGCCTCGGCGCGAACCTGTCCAGCGTCTTCTACATGGACAACTGCGCTGTCCTGTCGCGGACGCACGTGATGTACGCCCTTGCGTCGGACCTGCGTGTCAGCGGCGGCTCCGTGTTCTCCATACAGAACAGCTCGTGGAGTGCGCCGAGCAGAGAATACTACGAAGGTGCTTTTGTTTTCAAGGACGTTGTGGTGGATGGCGGCAGCGTGCTGCAGATTGTGTTCAGCACTTTCCGTCTCGGCTTCGCCATGCTCATTGCAAACACGCTGACCGTGACTGGCGGCAGCTGGCTGGTGCACCGCGACAACGAGTTCCGCACCGCCTACGTTGTGTACGTGGCCGACGTGAATGGCGTGGCGTTCCGCGATCGGAGTGTGTGGTCGATACTACACAACTACTTCACGTACGGCTCGTACTCGTCAACCATTGTACTTATGACAAGCAAGTGGTCATCACCATCCGACTTGCGCCCGATCATCTACGGCATGTGCAACGAGCTAAGGGGCTCCCCTGTGACGAATTACGGAGAAGACCTCAATATTGGGACGCCCGTGACGGTACTGGACTGTGGCGTTTGCACGGTGGACGCCGTGTGCTTTCCAGCGAGGACGAGCGGCATCAGTGGCTGTGAGTGTGTGTGCGCTGCTGGCGGCTACGGTGACACTTGTCTGCCAGCTGCGGTTCCGGACGGCCTTGGGCCGCTCCCGCTCCCCGATGCGAACGACACGGAGGTTCGCTGCGTGCACGGTGGCAGCATCAGCTCCGTGGAATATACTGATCCCGGTGTGCGTGGTCTGTGCTTCGTCAACGTGACCTTCACTGCCGCGATTGTGCTGGACCTGTGGAGCTTTGACGCACCACAACATACACTCAACATCACGCTACTGCAGTGCGTCCTCGTGGGCCTGTCGATCAAGGGGAGTATTGCGCGCGTGCACGTGAACGTGACATCCTCGATGATGGATTCTGGTGAGTTGGAGTTCAGGGGTGATTTTGGCGCGAGCTCCCAGATACTGGTGGTGGGCAGTACGCTTGTGTCGACGTTGAGCTACGCTATTGCCTTTCCGGAATTCTCCCTCGGTGCGAAGTCGACGCTGCTGCTAATTGACAACCACATTGAGGGGAATAGGTACGCGGTTTATTTCTCCGATGCTGTTGTCGTTGATGGTGGCGGGATCATTGTGAAGGGAAATACGCTGAGCACAACGAAGGATGATGACGGTGTAGAATCATCTGTTTATTTTTACGCTGTTGACATGAGGAACGGCGGCTACATTGACGTGGAGAACAACACGATGAGCGCGTTCAATGGCGTTCATGTTTTTGGGTGTACCACCGTGAGCTCCGCGGGACTGCTGCGAGTGGTGGACTGCACCTTCTTTGGCAGCACGAGGGTTTTCAATTCCGTGCTGTTGCATTTGTCTGGCTCTGTGACCCTCCAGGGTGGTGCGCAGTGGCGTGTGAAGGGCAACAGCGTGGGTGCAGTTTCGGTATTAGCTATTCCGTATTTCTGGCACAAAATTCGGCTGTCGGGCAGCGGCACCACCGTGGTGCTTGCACACAACCGTCAGGTGGGCTCCAGATTGCCTCTTTTCAATATTTTTTTAGCGAGCATTGTCGTGGCTTCACCCGCGCGTTTTGTGGTTGGGTGTAACCTGCAGGGCGACGAGGAGGTGTCGTACGACGGCGCGTTTCCGGTGGAAGTGGTGGTGTTCAGGTGTGGCACATGCAACGATGACGCGGCGTGCTACATGCCCGGGACGGAGTCGGTGGATCGCGGCTCATGCTCGTGCAGCTGCAAGGAGGGATGGCATGGCGCGTCGTGTCTTCCTTTCGAGGTGCCCGACACCTTTTCGCCGCCCGTGGCGGAGAGAGCCGTTGACGGCGACAGGAGCTGCGTGGTGAACCAGACGCTGACGGACCTCACGCTGAACATGTGGAAGACGCACCACTGCTACGTGGGTGTGGCATTCAGCGGCGTGGATGCTGTGCTGACGTTTTTTCTCAACAGTATGCCGCTGCGTCTTCCCATCAACATCACGCTCACTGGATGCACATTTCGTGAGGGTGCCGTGCTGCAGTTTGTTGGGGGAGTTGCGGCGGCCGAGTCATCCGGCGTCCTTATCCGCGTGAGCCAGACGGTGATGCGGTCCTCCGTTGTTGTGTTTGCATTCGCCCTCCCGCAACACTGCGATATCGCCGTCACGGAGGTTGACGCGGTGCAGTTTTCTACCATTTTTTGGCACGACACTGTGAGCAAAAGGTTGAGCGTAGTGACGCTGCACGACGTTGTGTTGACTGCATCCTCGTTGTTGGTCAGCAACGTCAAGGCGCATGCGTTGAGGTACGGTGAGTTTGGTTTGTACTCTTTCGGGACGCTGACACTGGTGGGTGGCAGCTCGCTGTATGCGCGTTACTGCAGTCTTGATGGGTACGAACACCTGTTTTACGTGTACAGGCTCAGTGTGAGTGACCGCTCCGTTTTTGCGCTGCTCAACAATACAATGTCCTCTGCGACAAGCCTCCTGTACCAGCACCACAGATTCAGCGTGTCGGAACATAGCGTGTTGCGCGTGGTGGGGAACAGCGGTATCGTGGCCTGCGCCATCTACGCAGAAGACTTGTGGACCGTCCAGCGGTCAAGCTGGCTGGATTGGCGCGACAACGACGTGGGAGTGGGTGCGATGTTTCACGACACTGGGTCCGCTTTTGTGAGCATCGACAGCAGCAGTGTGGTGACGCTGACGGGCTGCAGGATGGGCTCGACGGGGTTGTCGAGGCCTCTGCTATCGCAGGCTGACGCCGGCTACCGGTTCTTTGCTGGGTGTCTGACGGTTCTTGGACGAGTTTTGACGACGACGGGAGAACTGGAGCTGAGCGGCATCACCAACGTGACGACGGTTGCTGCGTGTAGGGATTGCACGAAGGACGGCGACTGCTTTGCTCCGCTGACGACAGCGGTCATTGACTGCAAGTGCCAGTGCGCTGCTGGAGGGCACGGCGATGTGTGTGTCCCGGCGCCTGTGCCTGTTGGGCCGCCACCACCGCCACCACCGCCGTCGCCACTGCTACCGCCACCGCCGCCGATTGGTGAGTGCATCAGCGACATGGTGTACCCCGAGGTTGCGCAGTCTGTGGGCAGCGGGCTGTCGTGGCTGTGCTACCGCAACGTGACGTTCAGCGGGGGCGGTATGAGCCTGACGGTGCTGATTGGGGCGATGACGGGCGACGTGGCGAACGTCACGTTCGATGGATGCACGTGGAGGGAAGGTGCAGTGCTGTTGCTGTTGGGCAACGCGTACGCCGCTGTGGGGTCGCTGAACATCGTCGTCACCGGCAACACATTCAGTGACGCGCTGCTCAGCCCGGAGGGTGGGTTTCCACCGCGCACGAACATCACGATCAGCGGGAACCGCTTCACGGTCACGAGAATGATCCCTCGGCTGGGTTTGGGCCTTAGGAAGCCGTCGTGTGTTGCGATGAATGAGCTGGCGATCAGCAACTACTCTGCGGTGGTGCTCAGTGGCAATGCGTTTCAGACCATGACGACATCGTCAAGCGCCATTCAAGTTGTCAAGTATGCGCTGAGGGTGACGTGGCACTCTGTTTTTGCGGTGTTGGGCAACACGTTTCATATGGCTGGTGGCGAGGGCACACCGATACATCTTGAAGGTTATGCCGAATCCTTGTCACTGTTTGTACTGAACAGCTCTGCTGTGGTGGTCCGAGGCAATCTTGTGTCGAGCCTGGTGCAGTACGTCATCATATTTGTTTGGGTTTTTTGTGTGGAGTCTCGGTCAGCGGTTGTTTTTCGGGACAACGA
>NW_001849285.1:39246-52064 GCF_000209065.1 Trypanosoma cruzi | reverse complement strand
GCTGTGCACCCGCCCGTGGGGGGCTGCCACGTCCAGTACTTCTGCATGGCGGCCGTGCTGCTTGCGGGCGCGGGCGTGGTTGCCTTCACGAACATGATGCGCTCGGCCATCCTGACGGTGATGCACGCGGTGAGCTTTGTGCTCTTTGCGGCGCTGTGTCTGGTCAGCGTGACAAACCACGTTGCTCCGAGCGACGGCGGAGCGAGGGCGTACGCGGCAATGTTGCTGCTGCTGACCACTGTGCTGCTTGCGGTCACTGTGTACAGCGTCGTTGTGTGGTACGCGGAGGACCGCCACTGGCAGGAGCTGCGCGAGCCGCGGCGTGGTGGGCTGGAGGCGCTGCTGCGCGATGACGGGGAGAGCGACGAAGAAACCCAGAAGCCCCACGACAGGACGTCATCGTCGTACGCCTCAGGCACCACCGTTGCGTCGTACCGACCACCCGCGCAGCTGCAGCCCATGGCCTGTGACACCCGCTCAGACGCCCTGAGTCTGCTTGAATGTGCATCCAGTGCAAGCTGCGGCATTAATTATACCGCTCTGGACAGGTGAAGATGCTCCGCTTGACGAAACACTTAGCGCAGTTTCTTTTTTAGGTGTAAGGGCTCCGACCCAACAGTACCGTTACGCGGCGAGAAGACACAAGGCCCCTCGCAGATGCGGCATGACGTAGATGCGTCTGGCAGGTATCTGCTTTCTTTCCATTATTAATAGATTGATCGGGTGATTGATTTGTTGCTTTTATTTTATTTTATCGATTATCGACGACAAAGGATTATCGAGCCTATCACGTTAGCTTGGGCGGATGCGTAACGTGTGTGTGTGTGCGTGTGTATGTGTTTTGCGCCCGCCGCTGCAGCACCGAATATGGGGGCTGGTACTCTCTCTTTTTATATCTGTACTCAGTAGTGAGGACGTGCTCGACGACGGTGGCTGGTGTGCGGGCCATAGGATGCATTCAGGAAAGCGTTAGGGAAAACAGTCGATGAAGCCCTTCTGTGACGCGTCACCTCCTGGAGGTTGTGAGTGTGCGTTGCTGTCTGATATGAGGGAGGGCGTGGGGGCCACGGCTGTGCAGCTGCGCAGCAACTCATCGGACTCCGCCCCGAAAGCGTAATCGATTGTTGGTTTTTGTTTTGTTTCTATTTTTGTGCGGGTGCCTGCAGTGACTCTCTCTCCTGTTCCACGATGACTGTGTGGGAGGGCATGCCTGTCGCTTTTTATACTTATGATGTTGTGTAGTGAAAAAAAAACAGGAGAAAGAACGAAAAAAATATGCGGGTTGATGTATTCCTTTGTGTATGTGTATATATATCGATGTACTTCTGTGGGTCATTTTATTATTTTCTCTTACTCTTTTCTTTTTTTTTTTTTACATTTTTACGCACGTGTTTTAGTGTTTGCTTTAGTACGGCCACACACGGGTAGTTTGAGTCGCGGGTAGTTTTTCTTTTTGACGACATTTCCTGTTAGGTGCTGACGCGGGCACGTTCGTCGAGCATCCACTCTCCACAGCATGGTGCCTGGTATTTTGGAGTCATCCCGGATGTAACGCCGGCATCACCGCCGTGGCACGCAAGGGAAGTATAATTTAACGCGGGACAGCAAAGATATTGCGCTGCAGTTGTGTCTGTTGCATTTGTTTTGTAGAGGAGGTTTCAATGTAGAAGAGGAGGGATGAACACTGCACGATTCTGTGGATTGGAGGAGTTGTTGCCCCTTTTTTATTTTTGGTATGTTCTCTGGTTCTCGCCCGTGTTCGCCTCGATTGCCTCCCTTGAGTGGAGCTGCGCCATGGCCATCATTTTTTTTTTTTGCGGGAGGAAGAACACATTTCGAGTGACGAAACCACACGTCATGCATGCGGCGTCCAGGAAGGTACGTATTTGAGGTGGAGTGCACATATGTGGATGTCATGTGAGACGAAACGGGGGCTTGACTGCCTAGCCGTCACTCCTTTTCTGGAGAGTGTGCTCTTCTTTTTGTTGTTATTGCCCTTTTGTGCCAGGGCACGGCGGGATTGAGGGCCACCGTCCCACGAAAGATCTTGTACACACACACTCTCATGCCACTGTAGCCCCGAATCCGGGAGCAAACCCAAATCCCTGCTGCTTTTTTGCATTGGCGCAATTATTCATTTATTCGTTTATTAGCCGACGCCATTCTGTCCGGCGTGCTACTTTGATTGGATTGTGTGGGATTGCTCGCCAACGCCATCGAAAAGAGCAGGCTGATGTTTTCACGTATTTAAGTGCCATCTTGTGCGCAATTATTTTATTTTCACGTTCTGTTGGGCAATTAAGTCGCGAGGAACCCGGAACTATGCGTGCGTGGAATTTGTCCTGCCATGTGGACTACAGACAACACCGAGGGGCTGTCACTTTTACCCCGCAGAGTTATCGTGTCTTCACAGGGCTGGCAGGGAAATTCCACGCAGCCTGCTAGTGCTTGTGTGTCCTTAAATGTCATTCCATGCGAAATAATGTGCTTCAGCGAGTGAGGGGGATGATTGCGTTTGCGTGCACTCTGCTTCTGTTTGCTACTTTGTGCGGAGCACGCAAGACTTGAGGGATGGGAAAATGGAGCGGGGCGATGCATGGCCGCGTCCAGCCCATTGCTCACCGCACAATGGTGTGCTGCACATTGTGGTGCTTCCTCTGCGATCTGACCGCGGCCCCCTGCGCGGCAATGGTGGTGGGTGGAGTAGAGTGTTGGCCCGCGGCGGGACGGTGGGATTGTGTTCTCTTTCTTTCTACTTTGAAGGTGCGCAGTTATTTTTGGTTTCAGTGATGGGGCAAACAGACAGACAACGTGAATAAAACAAAATAAATTGAAAGGGCGATAATGTGGCGGTGCTGGGGTCGATTGCACGTTGTGTTGCTGCGGAGGCGGTGGGCCTCGACTGTTTTGCTGACAGGCGTTGCAGTGCGGCTGCATGCCGCGCCGACCACCGAGCCGTTCGAGTGCCCCGCCCAACGCCATTGGGACTGCGGGACCGAAGCAGCCGCGAGTGTCCTTTGGAGCCAGCGGCACCTGCTGGCCGCAGTTAGGCGGTGCGAGTGGGATGCTTCACCCCACGGGTGTTGCGATGACGCATTGCCGCGGCTCGGGCGATGCTTCCGACGCTGCAACTCGCAGAGGAGTGGAGGAAACGCAGCGGCCAAATTGGACTCTTGACAGTTGGCTGGATAAAGTACTGCTGGAGGGAAAGGAACGCACCGCCAGCATGAGGCCGAATAATTTTTTTCGGAATTATTTTGACGGCAGGGGCGTTGAGGAATTCAATGAGAACGTCTACATGAAGGACTTTTTAATTAGCCCCAATGAGTTCATCCAGGACGAAGTGTGATTGAGCACAATAAAGGCATCGCCGCCGTACCAAGAGCCGAAAAAAGAGCGTGAGGAGTTGTGCATGCTATTGGGGGGCTAAAATAAGCTTACAAAAGGATTTTTTGTTACTCTCAGGAAATGGAGTGACATTGAAGGAAAGGATACGGTCAGTTCTGTTGCGAGGGCACAAGTAAACACACCCTACTCTTATGTACTGAGAGAGGCGAGGTGGAAAGCAGAAGGAAGGGCAAGGCGAGAACGGCAAGAACTGGGAATTGACGTTTCCACTAGTATTAAATATGCGGTGTTTAAAGGAAGAGTTCAAGTGGATAAAATGAAGCTGAATGACTTTCTTACGATGGAATTGGACGGCAGGGGCGTTGTGGACGCCAATCGGGATGTCTTGATGGAGGAGTTTTTAAAGAACCCCAAGAAGTATATTTGCGATGCCGGAGTATTGGGCGAAATACAGGCATCAGGTCATTATTTGAGTATGAAGCGAGCTGTGAGGGATGAAATGGTTTTCGATGAGGATATGCGCAACCTTGACGAGAATGGTGTGCATAAGCTACTGAAGTGGTTGCTGGCTGCTGCAGAGGTAAAGGCAAGTGTTCATGACGTCGCTAAAGGGTTTCTGGGTGTAGCCGTCGAGGAAGCGAGGGACCCAACGACGTCGAGCGCACCGATATACCTGAAGGGATGCTCCGAGTCTGTGTACAATGCGGGGTGGCATTGTGTCGTGGAAGTCCTGGCGGCGAGGGGACGGGAATGGAAGCGAGGGATGGGGAACCACCGCATTCATGGACTTACAAGGCAGTTGGCGTGAGTCTCGAAAAGGATGACGGTGTGGAGTAATCCGGTGCAAAGCGTCTCAGGCTGACGGTGCTCACCTCGGAATGGGATGGCCGTACTCGTGGAAGGAGAATAAATTTTCTCGTGACTGCCATGTGAACTGTGAGGTGGAGCGAGTGTGGCAGACCGTCAGGAATGATCTAACCGAATTGCTCAGCACTCACCCTGGGACCTACTTTGAGCCTAGGCGACGTGTGTTGATTGGGACGCCCGGGATCGGGAATTTGATGGCTGCCGGTTTGTACCCTCTCCACCAGCTGCTGCACTGCGATGCCGAGAAACTCCAAGTGGTTGCGCACAGTTTTGGTGGAAGTACGACGTACGTGTTTGAAAAGACCGTCAAAACGGTGGCAAGATACGTGGGTGGTGAAGCATCCAAGGAATTTTTGTGTAATTTATGGCGGCGTGGGATGAAAGGGTATGTTATCTACGATGTGACGGAGAAAGTGGCACCGCCAGCAAGTTATTTTGTGCGTTATGATAGATGGGTCATGGTTGTGGTGGCATCGTCAAACGTGCGCAACTATGGTAAATGGATTAGGCAATCAAACGCCGAGCGAATCATCGTGAATTGCCCAGACGGGATGGATATGAAGGCGATGTGTGCATGGATGAAGCGCGATGGGATTAGAGATGAGCAAGCGGAATACTGGAAGATGGTCAAAGAACACATGTATTATACGGGACCGGTCCCACGTTACGTTTTTGATGCGAATGAATTCATTGCACACGGTGCGGCCATTGAGGATGCCTTGGACGGGATCAAGTCCCGGGATGGCGAAAAGCACTTCATACATCGGGGAGTGAGACTATTGTATTCTGAGAATCCGTCTCAAAAGCTCGTGGGTGTTGTCCGAGCGAGAGGAGAAGTCGGTGCTGAGGGATTTCTTAACGCACCGATATATTTTTGCCTCGGGCGTCGAATACCGCACTATTTTGGCAAACGTGATGAGTGAGAAAGATATTTTTTTATGTTGTTAGTACTGGGGAAGAGGAATACTATTTTGTCCGAAGGTACGGGAAGGTTTGGCTTGTGCGCGTTTAAGTTTGGGGGAGTCTGTCAGTGCATTAGTAGAGGAACCCAGGAAGCCGAGGCCACCAGCACTTCGTGGAGGAGAGTACTCGGTGCTGAAGGCGAACCCTGAAGGGCACCCCACCGAGTTATATGTGGATTGGTCGCAATGGAATACCATAAAAATAATAATATCAAGTACGGAGTGCTGTACACACCGGAGACGAAGAACTTTCCGCTGGTGGACGGTTTTTTTTCTTTATGGAGTCGGATCCAATGACGCTGGTTGGGCTGCGGATGACTACGGCGGGTGAGCACCACACCACAGCCAGCACTGTGAGGCTGTTCACTGAGTGCCTGGCGGCATATTTTAATGATTGGGAGGAATTTGCTCAAGGATTGTCGTGGGAGATTATTTACGTGCAGCACGCAGACAGCACGGCGATAAATGGCTGGCAGAGGTGTGGTGCCGTCAATCCCAAGAGTGTGGGCAATGATGAAAGCCGTGAAATAGCGGCGTTTTGGAAGGAAAAGGAGCGCCAGTACCAAGTGTCAATATCATCCGGAGAATTTAGAAGAGAAGAAGCTCACCGAAGTGTGGAAGGACCACCGAAACAGGAAAATAAATTAGGGAGGGAAAGGGGCAGCTGTGACTTCTGGTAAAAAAATTATTGTGGGATTTATATATTTTTTGATACGTGTGTGTGTGTGTGTGTGTGTGTGTGTGTGTGCGAGGGATAATTGGAGAATCGCCCCGCTATGAGGGAATCATTGTGGCTGGTGGTGTTGCAGTAATACTGCATTGTCCATTTCCTTTTATTGTGTTTTAAGGCCCATCACCAACAGAAGCATCTCAAAGGGATGGACGACGAATAAGTTCTAGAGGAAATGGTGCACTCCGTGTGACCGCATGGAGTGAGGCGCCGCGTCATGGGTGGATGAGGAATCACCTCCGTGTGTGGCTCCTTGGGTGATTGTTTGCTCGGTGTGTGTTGTGTGTTGGCTGCGGGGCTGTGGCCGTATCCCGTTGCCCGTGGGACTGAACTGGAGGCGATGGCGGCAGTGTGTGTGTGTGAGGGCTGGTGTGGAGTTGCCGGCCAGGGTGAGGGCCGTGGCGGTGCTTTTCCTGCCTGTCGTTTGTTTCCTTCATGTGTGTTGTGCTGCTTCTTGCTTTCCCCCTCTCATTCTCTCCTCCTGTGTTCCTGCGTGGGGTGGCCGCATGCTCACGGGCCATGTTGATCGTGAGTGCGTCCTGACGGCATCCATTTATTTTTGTCTGTCTGTCTGTCTGTCATTCCCTGTTGGGTGTGAGGCGTGTTGCACCGCGGGAGGGCTGGCCCGCACACACCGACGGCCCGCCGTGACTTGCCGTGTTGCTGCCTTTTTCTGTGGGCGATGATCCTCCGTGCCGTCCCTTCCGGATTGTCTTATGACTCGCTCTCTGCGTGGGTGCTCTGCTCTGCTCCTCACTGACCTTTCTGGTGTGTTGCCGCTGTTGCTGCTGTACTCTCCAATTGTTGTAAACAGACACGTTAGGAAAGAAAGCAAACAAGCGCTAAACGCTACTGTGAAATTTGAAGGCACTGAAAGGACCAACAGCACACACACCGCCCACACACATATTGATGTGCTCTCACGTGTTGCTGCTGTGAAGGCACCCTGCACACACAACCGTCGCCGCGTGACCGGATCCAGCGGAAGGAGGAGGGAAGGAAGAGAGAGTGAGCCGCAGAGGCCCAACATGTCCCGGCATGTGTTTACTTCCGCGGTGCTGGTCCTCCTCGTCGTGATGATGTGCTGCGGCAGTGGTGGAGCTGCACTCGCGGAGAAAGCGCCAGGTCAGGAATCTTCACCGAGTTCATCTTTCGGGTGGAGAGATGCGAAAGGAGAAACAGTGAGTTCGCTCTATGTTCCCAGTCTTGTTGAGGTGAATGGTGATGTGTTTGCCGTTGCCGAGGCGCAGTGCAGAAGCAATGGTGTCATTTTTTCTTGCATTGCTTCACAATTCATGACGTTGGACGGTAAGAACCCAACAGCCCTGGAAACAACTCGGGTGAAGACAGAAGTACTGGAGGAATGTTCTACCGCTGAAGGGGAATGTCAGTCCCAGTCAGAGAAACGGACTGATTCCCGAAGCCGGACAAGAGTACATGTGAGCCGACCAACAACACTTGGGAGGGAAAATGACATTTACATGCTTGCCGGAATCTACATAAATGACAATTTCCTTAGTTGTAAAGAGGGTACGTCCGACGGGGCTCCATGGGGACTTTTGCTGGTGAAAGGGAACGTCAGTGGGGATAATCAAAAGGAAAAAAGGGTTTATTGGAATGATACTTACGTTATCCCGTGCAGTGTTATTGGTGAAAATGACGACTTCTTGACAGGACACATTGGCGGTGGTGGATCGGGTGTTAGGATGGATGACGGTACGCTTGTGTTCCCATTGGAAGCCGAGAGGAAGAGGGAGGAGGGCGACGCAGAAAAGGATGGAAAGAATAAAAATGTTTCGCTGATTCTGTACAAGTTGGATGATGCGAATTGGAAGTTGTCGAAGGGGATGTCTGACGATGGCTGCAGTGATCCCTCCGTCGTTGGGTGGAAGGACAAACTTCTGATGATGACTGCGTGTGATGATGGCCGCCGCAGGGTGTACGAGTCCGGTGACAAGGGGGATTCGTGGACGGAGGCCCTTGGGACACTCTCGCGCGTGTGGGGCAACGACCAAAAGCGACATGAGAAGGGCATTGGGAGCGGGTTCATCACAGCGAAGATTGAGAACAGGGATGTGATGCTCGTTACTCTGCCGGTCTACACCAAAAAAGAGAAGAATGGAAACAACAATGGGAAGGGCGTACTTCATCTTTGGCTGACGGACAATACGCACATTGCTGATATTGGGCCGGTATCCGGGGAAGCTGAGGACGTTGCCGCCAGCTCCCTGCTGTACAAAAGTGCTGGAAGTGGAGATAATAATGAGGAGAATAAGGAGGGGTTGATTGCACTGTACGAGAAGCGCGGTGGGGGACAATCACCCGGTATGGTCTCTGTGCGTCTGACTGAGCAGCTGAAGCGGGTGAAGGAGGTGCTGGCGACCTGGAAGAAAGTGGACGACCGTGTCTCCAAGCTGTGCCTCACTTCACGTGCTGCGGTGAGTGCCCTAACTGAGAATGCCTGCACTACTGATAAGATCACGGATGGGCTGGTTGGCTTTTTGTCCGGCAACTTTTTTTGGAATACATGGATGGACGAGTACCTCGGGGTGAATGCCACAGTAAAGGAAGGAACGGAAAAAAAAGTGACCAGCACGGAGAAGGGCGTGACTTTCCGGGGAGCGTGGGTGGAGTGGCCTGTTGGCAGTCAGGGGCAGACCGTGCCGTACTACTTTGCGAACTACAACTTCACTCTGGTGGCGACGGTGTCCATCCACAATCTGCCGAGGGGAGATAACCCCATTCCATTGATGGGTGTGCGTCTGGACGGTGGAAAAAAACTTGTGGAGTTGTCGTACGACAGCCAAAATAAGTGGTGGGTGCTGTGCAGTGACGGAACGACCAAGAGGCTCAGCAGCACTTGGGCGACAGAGACACAGTACCAAGTGTCCATTGTGCTACAGAACGGTGCCCAGGGCTCCGTGTACGTCGATGGTCAGCGTGTGTGTGGGAGTGCGCAACGTGGATTGGAAGCAACAGAACCGCAAGAGATCTCCCACTTCTACATTGGAGGGGATGGAGGCAGCGCAGGGGGCCAAGGAGACGTCTCTGTGACTGTGAGGAACGTCCTGCTGTACAACCGCCCGTTGACTTTTTCTGGCCCCGATGCCGAAGTGGAAAAAGATGTTGGGTCACCAGCGGGAGCTGTTTCTCGCACCAAAACAGGGGATGAAATGAAAACGGAGGGGAAGCCTGCCACCACACAGCAAGTGCCGACGGCTCCGGACTCCCATGCCGTTGGGGAAGCAGCGGGTGATGGCGGCACTGTGCGTGGGAGCGGACTGCTGTCATCGCTTCTTCTGCTGTTGGGACTGTGGGGGTTTGCGGCTCTGTGAGGCGTGACTGGCTGCCGCGTGGGACACATGCGACCTCCCCAGCACAGAATTGCTTTCCCGGGAACGAATTTCTGAGAAAACTTCTTTTCATTTTCCTTTTTTTCTATCTTTTTTTGCGTTTTTTTCTGTGCACAATTTTTAAAATTTTCTGAGCGTTTTGTTTTCTGCTTTTTAATTTCTTTTTTTTTTTTTTTAAATAAATCTTTTTCCTATTTTACTTTTTTTTGTTGTGCGTATTTTTCTTTTTTCGTTTTTTAATGTTTTCTCTTTTTATCTCCCATCCCCCATCCATTCTTTTTTTTTTTTGCTTTTGGGGGCAATCAATATGGACGTGTTTCTTTTCTACTGTTCCCTCTTTTAATTGTTTCTTCTGCACTCTTCCTGTGAGGGGTGCCGTGTGTTTCCCGCCCAACTGCTCCACTCGCACACCCACCGACACGCTCATGACGACGGCCCTGTGCGCTTCGCCCGCTGCACGCATGAAGAGGGGCCGCGGACGAGGGCCTGTGGGGCGGAGCATACATTTCTTTCCCTCTTGTTTTTTTGTTTTTATGCGTCGAGGGCCGACAGACACCCGCAGCGCCACACACACACAGCCACACGCTGCCGCCGTGTTTTTCTTTTGTTTTGTTTTCTTTTTTTTGTGGATGGGTGTGTGCTGCCACCGTGCATTATTGTTGAGGTCGGGGCCGTGCCGCATTTATCGCTGCCATCCAGCTGTGCCTCTTGCTGTGCTGATGTGCCTCCCTGTGCTCCTCCAACACACAGAAACAAACACACAATTATTTGCACAGTGCTTTGCAGGAATGTGTTGGCGACGTTGGTCTGCGTCCCGTGCTGGCATTGCGAGGCCGCTGCGTGTGTGCCTGTGCGGTTGGAATTACGGTGCCATCCGTTGGATGCGTGTGGGACGCTCTTTGCATTCAGTTGGAGGCTGGCTGACGCGGCTGCACGATGCCCGCCATGCGTGAAGGTGTTGACTGCTCTTGGGGTCATTCTTCTCCCCTCTTTTCGTTGTATTTGCTCTGCCGGGTGCGGGCGTTGCTCGGTGTGCGCTGACGCGTGACGGACGGTGCCACGATGGCCTCCTCTGACGATGACAGTCGCTGTGTTCTCGGCACACACCCACACACTCTTTCTTGTGTCTCTGTGGGAGTGATTGCAGCAGGGCATTGCTGCGAGCGTGATGGGGACCACGACGGCGTCACCCCTCGAGAAGGTCCCACGCTCTGTTGGTTGTGGAGCGGCGAGGCGGTTTGCCTGCAGCCCGACTGAGAGAACCGCACAGTTGTTTCATTGCGGTCACTCCATCGGCATCACTCGCTGCGGTGGTGTCCGCAAGAGCCGCAGCCCCGATGAGGATGGCCTCGTAGTTATCTAGCAGCTCAGAACTTCAGGCCATTCACTCTTCAGGATCGCCCTTGCTGCTCGACTGGCGCAGCACCATCCCGGCATCGTTCTTCTGCAGGAGTGCAGGCAGCAGAGTGCCCCAGCGACGAGGTTCATTGGCTGCGGTGGCTTCCACCAGGCCTGCAGTGGGCGTGCCGGTGGCGTGGCCTTCTTGGTGCGCCACACCTTGCCGTGCGAGCGCCTGTCGCTCCTGGCACCAACTGCGTGGAGACCACCGCCTTCCGCGTGTGCCCACCGGCCAGCCCCAGCATGTACGCGGTGAAGCTCTGGAGCCTTCCCACGGCAATTGCTCACGCTGCTCACTTTGCGGGCACCATTTGTCGCTTAGGCCTCGCAGCGGTTATTTGCGACCTGAATCTACACCATGAGCTGCGGGATGGTTGCTCACCATCCACGACGGCAGGAGAGCACCTCGCCGCCACCCCAAGCGGCATGGAGTGTGAGCTGTCCGACGACCCGGCACAGGCAACGTGGATCAGCGGCCGCAGCGTATCGTTTCCCGACGTGACTGCGCAACCCGCACTGCGTGTCTCCCACTGGACGTCCACCAGTTTACATGGAGTCGGACCACCATCTGCCATCCCACACTGCAGGGACGGACGACGGCATCCCGCGACAGGCAGGCATGCTGCCACGACGGAAACATGCTGCCTTTGTCCTGCGTGAAGCTGACTGCGATGCTTGCACCTCGGCGTGCGCAACGTCTCTGGCCACTGTAATCTCGTGGCTGGAGACGCACCGAGGCACCGTGCGAGCGGCAGCCGTGACAGTCCCACAGGAATCTGGACGGACGGAATGTAGCAGGCCGAGTGTGTTGCAGCGGCAGCCTGCCACGAGCTGAAATGCACCGCAAAAGGGAGGACCGCAATCATGCCCACCGCCGTGGCTTCTCTACGCTGCTAGAGGTCCGTGCGAAACGTCTTTGTGCCCTCTGGAGCCCAGGCCGTGGGGTGAATTAAAACAACTGACGCATGCTGCATGCGTATAAAAAGCTTATTGGCTTCACAAGAATAAAAAAGACTCACTCTCTCAAAAGGTAAAAATAAAAATAAAAATTCAAGCTTCCGCTGCAAAAGCAAGCCAGCAATCAAAAAAAGGGGAATGGGTGCTCTCAACCACAACACAAGTAAAACTAAAAAAAAAAAAAAAACAAGCGTGGGACGACCAGCGCACACACTCTCATTGCTCCCGTAAAGCAAAACACACACACAGGGAGAGAGAGAGAGAGAGGTCGCCCACTCAATGCAATGAAAAAAAAAACAGTTACGGTGCTCCGCCCATGCAGCCAGGCAGGACGGCAGCGGTGCGTGTCGTGCAAAAGAGAGCACCAACGGGCATGCATGGGTGTGCATGCAATATATACAATGGGCACATTATGTGTGTGCTTCGTGGGATGAGGTGAGGGCGAGAGTCCATGCAAGGGGACACACACAGAGAGAAGGACGAGTGTGTGTGCGGGCGCTGCACGGCTCTCTCTCACTCACTCTCACGCGGCCACCACCGCAGCAGCAGCGGCCGCAACAAGAAGAAGCAAAAGAGGGGAGGTGGTGTGGGAGACCGCGGTGCTGCCGTCACTGTCGACATCCTTCGACTTATCGCCAGTTTGTGGTTTATTTGTTGCTGCGGCTTCCGGAGGTTGGACATCCTCAGTTGTCTTCATCCCAGTGAATGTTTCCTTTTGAAGTGGAGAAGGAATTCCATTTGGATGCGAAGCCGGTGCTTCTTCGTGAGTGGCAGTGGATGTCCTCTGCGCTTTAACTGGGCTGGATGCTGGATTTTCGTTATTTTTTTCTTGGACATGTTCTGTTTCTTGCGCATCAGGCAAATTCTTAGATATATCGGTGTTGTGGCTGTCATTCCCCTCTGTTTCTGGTGTTTTTATTCCATGTGAAGTTTGGGGCTCCGGCTTTATTACGTTTACTAATTCCAGTTGGGCCTTTGCACTGCCTTGTGATTCTGTATTCAGATCCTCTGATGATCCTGCTGTTTGGTGAGTCTCTGATTCCAAGTCTTTTGTCTTTTGTTCTTCCAAAAAGGATGGACCTTCGCTTCCCGGCGTAGCGATACTGCCAACAATATCACCTTTTGCTGCCTTTTCATTGGATAACGAGTGACGTTGAGCCCCTGTTTCTTCAGTTGACAAAACCTCTTTAGGGGATGTACTCT
>NW_001849285.1:31812-39146 GCF_000209065.1 Trypanosoma cruzi | reverse complement strand
TCATCATCGCCATCACTCCTGTCACTGGCGTGTAGCCTTCAGCACAAACTAACTCCCCGTCAACGGAGAGTGAAAGCAAATGGAGAAATACAGGGCCGCTACACCACGCACAGCCACCGCACAATAAGAAACGATGGCAGCAGCAACAAAAACACCATGAGACAGTTGGAATCGGCAGTGCTCCCGGAAACAATGAAGGAAAATAATTCGGCAGGACTTTTATTTCATTTGCCATGCGGCGCAATATAGACGAACGTGTGTTTGTGTATACATATTCCTTGGAAAAAATGGTAGAAGCAAAACAATCTAGAAGAGATCGTACTGTTCCACGAGCCCACACAACATCCCTCACATTTCATTGCGGCATCCGGCCTGTTCCTCCAATCCTCCTTTCGTGCAGTCCGTGGGACACACGGCAATGAGACCGGCACAGCGACTGGACAAAAAGAGAAAAAACACAGAAAACACGTCGCACATAATGCCGTGTAGAGCAGTTAAACAGCCGAAGAGAAAGCACAAAGGTAAGTATTATTCCAATAAAACACAAACAGCAAAAGAAGAAAGGAAACAAGCAAAAAAACTTGGAATGAGGCCCTTGACAAAATTCGGTCAGAAACTAGCGATGAAGTCGCACCTTGTCGCGTTGCTGGGCTCTGGTTGCATATAGGAACTCCGCTGCGCTGCGTTGCGGCGAGCACGACGGGGAAGAAGACGACTCCACCCCTCGAGAAGGTTCCGCGCCATGCCCGGTGCGGGGAGGTGAAGCGGTCTGCCTGCAGACTGTTGGACAAAACTGCACGACCGTTTCGCTGCGGTCATTCCGTTGATATCACCCGTGGCGGTGACGTCCACAAGAATTCCGGCCCCGAGGTGGATGGCTACATCACTATTTGGCAGCGTAACATTGCAGGCCTCTCTTCCGCTAAAAATATTGCGTTTGCTGTGCGATGGGAGCTGCCCCAACCTGACATCGTTCTTCCCCAGGCAAAAAATAATCGAAGCGCCACAGCGGCAGAATTATCCGGCTGTAATGGCTTTCTTCGCGCCGCACTGGGCGCGGTGGTGGCGTTGCCATTCGGGTGCGCCACTCTCTGCCGTGCGAGCGCCCGACGCTCCCCGTCAAAGACCTCCTGGAGACCATTACTGTCCGTGTATTTCCACAGGGCTGTCCCAGCACCTGCGTGGTGAATCCCCACAGCCCTCCCTCAGCAACCTTTAAGAGCTCTTCGTTTATTAGCACCATTCGTCGCTTAGGCCCCGCAGCGATTATCGCGGGTAAACTGAATTTACATCATGGACTCTGGGACAGACACCTACCTTCAACGACTGGAGGAGAAAACTTCGTTGCTATTTTAATTGATTTCAATTTTGAACTGGCAAATGACCCGGCGCAGGCAACACGGATCACACATCTTAATGCCTCGTCCCCTGACGTGACTGCGTATCGCGTGCTACGTGCCACCCACTGGCAATCCACTCCCTACATGGATTCGGACCACTGCTTAATATCTTACTCGGTGGGATGGATGATGGCATTCCGCGACTAGCCAACACGCTGCCTAGGCGGGAGAAAGCCACCTCTGCCCTGTGTAAGGCGGATTGGCCTGCTTTCACCTCGTTGTGTGAAACCCTCCTTGCCACCGCGTCCACATGGTTGGACATCTGCGGAGATATCTTACGAGCAGCTAAGCGCCATACCCCGCGCGGCAGCCGTGACACCCCAAAACAATCTGGACAAACAAAATGGAACAAGCCGAGTCCGCCGCAGAAGCAGCACACAAAGCACACACATCGCCTCACCAGGAGACAGCCTGCTTCGAGCCGAATTTACTTGAAAAAGAGAAACAAAATCAACCCTTACGCCGGGACTTCGCTACGCTTCTGGAAGCCCGTGTGGAAAAACTTGGGGCTTCATACAGCCCAAGCTGGCGATATCTTCGCGGCGTGGCGGCGCCGCACCCTCAGATCCAAAAGGCACGTCCCTCGCCACAGCCGCGATCGACTTCGCCCTGTCGGCACGCATCGCTTTGTCAGAGGAGCAGGAGTACGCCAGGCTGGCAGCAAAGCACCCGCTGGCACAACACATCACAAACATCATCACAACCAGAAGCACCAGCAGCACTGCAGACCGTGGGGTGACGTGGACCAACTGACACATGCTGTACGTGAAGGAAGGCACTCCATGGTTTGAAAAGAATAAGAAACACTGACAATATCTCAAAAAAAAAGAAAAAAAAAGATAAAAATAGAAAATAATACGTCCGCAGTCAAAGCAAGCCAATAATCGATAAAAAAAAAAAGGTAATGGGCGCACCAAACCACGACACAAGTAAAACAGCAAAAAACGAAAAGCCGAAGCGTGGGACGACCAGCGCACACACTCTCACTGCTCCCGTAAAGCAAAACACACACACAGGGAGAGAGAGAGAGAGAGGTCGCCCACTCAATGCAATAAAAACAAAAACTGTTACGGTGCTCCGCCCATGCAGCCAGGCAGGACGGCAGCGGTGCGTGTGGTGCAAAAGAGAGCACCAACGGGCATGCATGGGTGTGCATGCAATATATACAATGGGCACATTATGTGTGTGCTTCGTGGGGTGAAGTGAGGGTGAGAATCCATGCAAGGGGACACACACACAGAGAAGGACGAGTGTGTGTGCGGGCGCTGGACGGCTCTCTCTCACTCACTCTCACGCGGCCACCACCGCAGCAGCAGCGGCCGCAACAAGAAGAAGCAAAAGAGGGGAAGTGGTGTGGGAGACAGCGGTGCCGCCGTCACTGTTGACATCCTTCGACTTATCGCCAGTTTGTGGTTTATTTGTTGCTGCGGCTTCCGGAGGTTGGACATCCTCAGTTGTCTTCATCCCAGTGAATGTTTCCTTTTGAAGTGGAGAAGGAATTCCATTTGGATGCGAAGCCGGTGCTTCTTCGTGAGTGGCAGTGGATGTCCTCTGCGCTTTAACTGGGCTGGATGCTGGATTTTCGTTATTTTTTTCTTGGACATGTTCTGTTTCTTGCGCATCAGGCAAATTCTTAGATATATCGGTGTTGTGGCTGTCATTCCCCTCTGTTTCTGGTGTTTTTATTCCATGTGAAGTCTGGGGCTCCGGCTTTATTACGTTTACTAATTCCAGTTGGGCCTTTGCACTGCCTTGTGATTCTGTATTCAGATCCTCTGATGATCCTGCTGTTTGGTGAGTCTCTGATTCCAAGTCTTTTGTCTTTTGTTCTTCCAAAAAGGATGGACCTTCGCTTCCCGGCGTAGCGATACTGCCAACAATATCACCTTTTGCTGCCTTTTCATTGGATAATGAGTGACGTTGAGCCCCTGTTTCTTCAGTTGACAAAACCTCTTTAGGGGATGTACTCTGCGGATTGGATAGAGTACTGCCTGTGGTCCCCCTGTCACCATCACCGTGGGGTGAAGAAATAACTCCAGGTAAAGGGGAATCCAAAGAATCCTTAACACCACCAACAGATGCACTAGTAGAACCAGCATGACTTTCAGCAGATGGTGGTTGATGTGGTGATGGTTCATGCGATGTTGGTTGATTTCTGTTCTGTTCTCCATCTTGTATTACGTGCGTCTTCTTTTCTTCCTTTTGTTCTTTCGGCAGGCCTTCTTCTTCTTCAGATTCCGAAAGATTTCCTGAAGGTTCTTCTTGAAGTGCTTCATCTCCATTAACAACATTTCCTTCAGAAGAGCTTCCTTCTTTTGCTTCCGAAGATTCTTTTGCAGGTAGGTGTTTTGATTTTTCATCCTCTTTTGGTTTTGATATTAAACTTGGGGAGCCCGATGCTGGGGATAAAGCTTTTGATTCTGTCGGGGGACTCTCACCACTCGAAGGAGCACCGGATAAATTGGCAGGAGTTGTCTCCTTCTCCTCGTCACATCTACCGCCAGAAGTACCGCACCACACCACGCAGAGGGCACACACCAGCAGCACACGGCCAGTCATCATCATCGCCATCACTCCTGTCACTTGCGTGTAGCCTTCAGCACAAACTAACTCCCCGTCAACGGAGAGTGAAAGCAAATGGAGAAATAAAAGGCCGCTACACCACACACAGCCACCGCACAATAAGAAACGATGGCAGCAGCAACAAAAACACCATGAGACAGTTGGAATCGGCACGACTCCCGGAAACAATGAAGGAAAATAATTCGGCAGGACTTTTATTTCATTTGCCATGCGGCGCAATATAGACGAACGTGTGTTTGTGTATACATATTCCTTGCAAAAAATGGTAGAAGCAAAACAGTCTAGAAGAGATCGTACTGTTCCACGAGCCCACACAACATCCCTCACATTTCATTGCGGCATCCGGCCTGTTCCTCCAATCCTCCTTTCGTGCAGTCCGTGGGACACACGGCAATGAGACCGGCACAGCGACTGGACAAAAAGAGAAAAAACACAGAAAACACGTCGCACATAATGCCGTGTAGAGCAGTTAAACAGCCGAAGGGAAAGCACAAAGGTACGTGTTATTCCAATAAAACACAAACAGCAAAAGAAGAAAGGAAACAAGCAAAAAAACTTGGAATGAGGCCCTTGACAAAATTCGGTGAGCCCCAGCGATGAAGTCGCACCTTGTCGCGTTGCTGGGCTCTGGTTGCATATAGGAACTCCGCTGCGCTGCGTTGCTGCGAGCACGACGGAGACCAAGATGACTCCACCCCTCGAGAAGGTTCCGCGCCATGCCCGGTGCGGGGAGGTGAAGCGGTCTGCCTGCAGACTGTTGGAAAAAACTGCACGACCGTTTCGCTGCGGTCATTCCGTTGATATCACCCGTGGCGGTGAAGTCCACAAGAATTCCGGCCCCGAGGTGGATGGCTTCATCACTATTTGGCAGCGTAACATTGCAGGCCTCTCTTCCGTAAAAAATATTGCGTTTGCTGTGCGATGGGAGCTGCCCCAACCTGACATCGTTCTTCCCCAGGCAAAAAATAATCGAAGCGCCACAGCGGCAGAATTATCCGGCTGTAATGGCTTCCGTCGCGCCGCACTGGGTGCGGTGGTGGCGTTGCCATTCGGGTGCGCCACTCTCTGCCGTGCGAGCGCCCGACGCTCCCTGTCAAAGACCTCCTGGAGACCATTGCTGTCCGTGTATTTCCACAGGGCTGTCCCAGCACCTGCGTGGTGAATCCCCACAGCCCTCCCTCAGCAACCTTTAAGAGCTCTTCGTTTATTAGTACCATTCGTCGCTTAGGCCCCGCAGCGATTATCGCGGGTGAACTGAATTTACATCATGGACTCTGGGACAGACACCTACCTTCAACGACTGGAGGAGAAAACTTCGTTGCTATTTTAATTGATTTCAATTTTGAACTGGCAAATGACCCGGCGCAGGCAACACGGATCACACATCTTAATTTCCCGTCCCCTGACGTGGCTGCGTATCGCGTGCTACGCATCACCCACTGGCAATCCACTCCCTACATGGATTCGGACCACTGCTTAATATATGACTCGGTGGGGATGGATGATGGCATTCCGCGACTAGCCAACACGCTGCCTCGGCGGGAGAAAGCCACCTCTGCCCTGTGTAAGGCGGATTGGCCTGCTTTCACCTCGTTGTGTGAAACCCTCCTTGCCACCGCGTCCACATGGTCGGACATCTGCAGAGATATCTTACGAGCAGCTAAGCGCCATATCCCGCGCGGCAGCCGTGACAGCCCAAAACAATCTGGACAAACGAAATGGAACAGGCCGAGTCCGCCGCAGAAGCAGCACACAAAGCACACACATCGCCTCACCAGGAGACAGCCTGCTTCGAGCCGAATTTACTTGAAAAAGAGAAACAAAATCAACCCTTACGCCGGGACTTCGCTACGCTTCTGGAAGCCCGTGTGGAAAAACTTGGGGCTTCATACAGCCCAAGCTGGCGATATCTTCGCGGCGTGGCGGCGCCGCACCCTCAGATCCAAAAGGCACGTCCCTCGCCACAGCCGCGATCGACTTCGCCCTGTCGGCACGCATCGCTTTGTCAGAGGAGCAGGAGTACGCCAGGCTGGCAGCAAAGCACCCGCTGGCACAACACATCACAAACATCATCACAACCAGAAGCACCAGCAGCACTGCAGACCGTGGGATGACGTGGATCAACTGACACATGCTTTACGTGAAGGAAGACACTTCATGGCTTGACAAGAATAAGAAACACTGACAATATCTCAAAAAAAAAGAAAAAAAAAGATAAAAATAGAAAATCATACGTCCGCAGTCAAAGCAAACCAATAATCGATAAAAAAAAGGTAATGGGCGCACCAAACCACGACACAAGTAAAACAGCAAAAAACAAAAAGCCGAAGCGTGGGACGAGCAGCACACACACTCTCATTGCTCCCGTAAAGCAAAACACACACACAGGGAGAGAGAGAGAGAGGTCGCCCACTCAATGCAATGGAAACAAAACAGAAACAGTTACGGTGCTCCGCCCATGCAGCCAGGCAGGACGGCAGCGGTGCGTGTGGTGCAAAAGAGTGCACCAACGGGCCTGCATGGGTGTGCATGCAATACATACAATGGGCACATTATGTGTGTGCTTCGTGGGATGAGGTGAGGGCGAGAGTCCATGCAAGGGGACACACACACAGAGAAGGACGAGTGTGTGTGCGGGCGGTGCATGGCTCTCCCACTCACTCTCACGCGGCCTCCACCGCCGCCGCCGCCGCACATGCAAAAACAAGAAGAAGAAGCAAAAGAGGGGAGGTGGTGTGGAAGGCCGCGGTGCTGCCGTCGCTGTCTTCAGGCGGCGCCGTGTCATTTTTTCTGGAGGTGGTGACTGTTTCCGCTGTTTGTATTGCTGCCTCACTGACTGTAGGAGCGACGTTGGTGTTGCCAGCTTCGGCGTCGTCCTGCGGTCTGTTGGGTTTGGGCTGCCGAGCATCATCCTCATCCTCCTTATTCTGGACATCGCCATTTTCATTTGCAGAGATGGATTTTGCTGTTGTTTCCGCTAAACCGCCGGCAGATGCTTTTTTCGTCGTATTCAATTGCGTTGTGACTTTATCTTTTTGCTCTTGCATACCATCCTTTGAAGGACGGTCCGGTGATTCGGACCCCGTTTTGTTGGGTGACGATGCCTTGTTCTGCATTTCTCTTTTTGAGGCCTCTGAGGCTCTTGGTGCTGTTGGTAGACCTCCTTCTCCGTCTGGATTTGCCTGTACAGGAGTTACTGGTGGCACTTCTGGGGATAGTTCTGCTGATGGAACTGGCAGTAGTACTGCCGGTGTTTGTGGTAATAATAGCGTTTTTTCTACTGTTTGGTCGCCGGTGTTAGCAAACGAACTGGAAGGATCTTCCGTCTCCACGTCACTTTGCTTTGCCTTG
>NW_001849285.1:26154-31712 GCF_000209065.1 Trypanosoma cruzi | reverse complement strand
GGCGGGGAGATAAAAAAGTACCATCCGCAGAAAGAGAAGAATCCGAGAAATCACCTCGAGGACTGCCAATGTCGACTCCGCCTTTTCCCGCTCCACCAGAGAAAGAGCCAGTTTCACCACCGTAACCCAAACTCCCAAAAGCAGATTGATTGCCACAATTAACGGCAAGAGTCTCTAAATTCGAGCCTCCACCTCCAATGGAACTTCCACTTCCGTTGGAACCTCCTCCAGAACTGTCGGCACCAGGACCGCCACCGGGTTGAGTTCCATCCGATGCTGCTGGTGGTGGTGGTGATTGTAGTGGTGCTGGAGAAAGAGGTGAAGGTGGTGGCGGTACTTCTTCTTCTTGCGTTTGACCATCAGGTGCCCCTTCTTGTGCTTTATCTCTTTCTTCCTTTTCTTTATCCGTAACATCGTCTTCATTATCAACCACGCCCAAGACTTTATCATCTGTTTGGTGCTTTGGTGAAGGGCCTTCTAAATCTTTAACCAACGGTTGCCTCACGAGATCGGAATCTTGATTAATTGGCTCCGCGTGCTGTTTTCCTGCAGCAGCAACAGGAGTTACGGGCTGCAAATCCCCCGATGATTCTTTTTTCTCTTCAGTAACCCGAACATCCTCGTCACATCTACCGCCAGAAGTACCGCACCACAGCACGCAGAGGGCACACACCAGCAGCACACGGCCAGTCATCATCATCGCCATCACTCCTGTCACTTGCGTGTAGCCTTCAGCACAAACTAACTCCCCGTCAACGGAGAGTGAAGGCAAAAAGAGAGACAAGTCACACAACCCCGCACAGCCAGCAACGCACACACCGCAAGACAGAGGGAATCACTACGATTGCAGAACTCGCACACCCTCCCGCACAACAAAGCCTACAAAAAAAGCATAACAAAAGGAAGTTGACACTCCGACAAGACTTAAACAAAAAAAAAAAAAAACATGAAAATCGATCCAGTAAGAATTTTATTTCATGCGCCAGGTAGCAAAAGAACAGCGTGTCTTCGTGTACACATATTTCCCACACCAACTGAACTAAAAAAGGATCGTACTGTTCCACCAGCCCACACAACATCCCTCACATTACATTGCGGCATCCGGCCTGTTCCTCCAATCCTCCTTTCGTGCAGTCCGTGGGACGCACAGCAATGAGGCCGGCACCGCGTGTGGGCAACAAAAGACAAAACAAGTGAGAGAAGCACGTCGCTCATGAGGGTGTGCAGCAACCAACCATTAAATAAAAAATGGTGCTTATAATTCCAGGAAAAAAAAGCAGTAAAAAAGTAATAATAAAAGTAACACGCATGCAACGCGGGACATGATCTCCGTGAGGGGTCGCAATTCCACACTCTTTGGCTCAGAAGACCACCACAACTCCACACAACCCCAGAAGAAGCAGCAACGCCCAATACACGCACATACGCACAGTGCTGTCAACAGTTAACTCTCGCAGTGTCAATTTCGCGTCGTTAAGCAGCGCAAAGCAGTCGTCGGGACTCACACCGTTCTCGGAATACTGCGCGGTGAATTCTCGTAATTGGGGTTTTCGTGTCCAGAGGCATTGCGTTGAGTCAATCCGCCCGCATCACCCTCAGCAAAAAATCCACTGCCTGCAGTGCCATTTTCTAGAACGAGAGATTTGTGTCCGGTGGCGTTGCGTTCACTCACCTCGTCCGTGTTATCCGCAGCAACGTGTTCCCTGCCGCCATAAGTGACAGACATGATCCCGGATGCATCCAGCGCCACTAATATTCTCGGACCGTTGGCAAAGGAAAGCCTCTTCTTGGACGCATTCGGGACTATCATTTCGTTCGGATTGGTGGCAAACTCAAGCTTCGTCTCGGACGTGTTGGTCGCCGTGTTGGATGCGGGACTCTGATCGACGGTGTTCGGTCCGTCAGCCGCCGCAGACTGTCGCCAATCCTCGTTCTGATGTGACGGCTCAGCATCAACTTGCGGCGCAGTTGTCCCACCAGATTTTGTGTCATCCTTCCCTTCACGGGGTGGCGGCAACTGACAGATGACCGTCCGGTCAGCATCGCTGCTCCGTGCAGGCGGATGGATGGTTCCGTCGGGGGAAAATTGACGCCACCACAATTCATAAGGGCCGGCGTATTTATGTGTCGTCACATTCATCGTGAAGGCAACGGTGGCCCCTTCCTCTTCCGTTGCACAGCTGGCAGCACAGTTGCTACATGTGTGCACCGCATTGGCCACATGGCACACAGCACCCAGCTCACCATTCCTGCCATGCATGCGCACACCAAAGCCACTAAATGTATAATTCTCACACTGAGCCTCAGCACTGGCAGCAGAACACTTCTTCCACACAAACACACATGCACGCGATAGCTCAGGCTGCCGTCACTCGGAGCACACGACACATCCACCGGCACAATCACCGCATCCACATCACCAGATACATCTCCAGGACTCCCAGCAGCCGTCACGCACACGGACGGGCAGCAGCAGCAGCACAAGAGCGCAAGGACCAACACGGCGCCGCACCGTCACCATCGCAGTCATCGTCACCCGTAGTGGAGTCGCTGGAGCCAGTCAGATGATCCGTGAGGCAGAAGAAAAGAATGCAACAAGAGGGAGAGGGACGGAGTGCAGCGGATACAGCGAGAGAGAGAGCAGACAACATGAGGAGATGGCAGCAGGCCCAGCCGCACATTTCACACACCACGAGACGGCATCCACGCAAGGAAGGCACACAACGCCAGCAGCCACCCACCATGCAGGAGGAGAAGATATCCACCACCATATTCTCCCAGCTCATTCCCACAGCCAACGGGAAATGGCAAAACCCCGCGGCCACCACACAACGCACACGGAGCGAGCACCCACCACACCAGCCACACGCGCCAGTGAACTCTCATCCATCCATGACGCGGCAACAAAATTTCCTGCCATCCCGCCCTCAATGGGACACGGAGCCCAACTCAACGCAGTCACACGCGGTGCATCACACCCGCAGGAAAAGAGACTCGGGCTGCGCACTCCCTCTCCCTCCTCCCTTCTCCTCATGGCCACGGAAGAGGACAACAGCCGCCACACGCAACTGCCAGCATGCACTGCAAAAGAAGCATTCAAATCCACTGCAATGCGCATCTTGTGTGTGTGTGTCTGCAGAAAAACAAAGCAAAGAAGTAGGAAAAAGAGAGCAGAGTATGTGGAGAGACGCAAAAAATAAAACGTGCAGCGGAGACGCATGGCGGAAACAACAAGAAGAAGACCGCTCAAACTCGCGACTCCACCGCAGTCCATGCAGTGGCAATCCACACAAAAATTTATTTAAAACAAAAAACACGTTTCCCTTCGTCTTACACAAACCCCATCACACAAAATAATTATAAATAAAAAAGAAATCGTCCATTACTGTTCCACACAAATTTAAAATTCACCTGGTGCCTTGTGGCCACACCAAACTGTCTGTATACATTTTGCCCAAAAAAGAAAATTAAATAGTTGCATTTCTTTCAACCGTCTGACCCTCTGTGTGTCCGCACATCGTTTATATTTCATGGGGTCATCTGCGTGTTGCTGCTCCTCTCAGTCCTTTCATCGGCGTGCGAGTGCGGCCTGCAGAGCTCAGTCACTCGTGTGTGTGCATGGGGACTGAGAGAAGCACGCAGACATGACGGGAGTCGCGTCACTCCATCGGGAGAGTGAGCGCAGCAAAAGAAAAAAAACTCATCAGGGGGAAAAGAAATGCTCACAAGGCCGACACCGAAAGAAATGCCGGCGCGTGAAATGCACACGCAAAGCAAAAAATCTTAAAAACACGGCGGCAGGGTGTGGCTGTGTGTGTGTGGCGCTGCGGGTGTCTGCCCGCCCTGGCCGCTAAAAAACAAAACAAAACAAGAGGGAAAGAAATGTGTGCTCCGCCCCACCGGCCCTCGTCGCACGCCCACACGTCACGGCTCCCTCAGCGCGCCGTTCGTCGCGGCCCCTCCTCATGCGTGCAGCAGGCGAGGCGCACAGGGCCGTCGTCATGAGCGTGTCGGTGGGTGTGCGAGTGGAGCGGTTGGGCGGGAAACACACGGCACCCCTCACAGGAAGAGTGCAGAAGAAACAAAGAGGGAAGAGTAGAAAAGAAAAGAACGTCCATATTGATTGCCCCCAAAAGCAAAAAAAAAAAGAATGGATGGGGGATGGGAGATAAAAAGAGAAAACATTAAAAAACGAAAAAAGAAAAATACGCACAACAAAAAAAAGAAAAATAGGAAAAGGATTTATTAAAAAAAAAAAAAAAAAAAAAGAAATTAAAAAGCAGAAAACAAAACGCTCAGAAAATTTTAAAAATTGTGCACAGAAAAAAACGCAAAAAAAGATAGAAAAAAAGGAAAATGAAAAGAAGTTTTCTCAGAAATTCGTTCCCGGGAAAGCAATTCTGTGCTGGGGAGGTCGCATGTGTCCCACGCGGCAGCCAGTCACGCCTCACAGAGCCGCAAACCCCCACAGTCCCAACAGCAGAAGAAGCGATGACAGCAGTCCGCTCCCACGCACAGTGCCGCCATCACCCGCTGCTTCCCCAACGGCATGGGAGTCCGGAGCCGTCGGCACTTGCTGTGTGGTGGCAGGCTTCCCCTCCGTTTTCATTTCATCCCCTGTTTTGGTGCGAGAAACAGCTCCCGCTGGTGACCCAACATCTTTTTCCACTTCGGCATCGGGGCCAGAAAAAGTCAACGGGCGGTTGTACAGCAGGACGTTCCTCACAGTCACAGAGACGTCTCCTTGGCCCCCTGCGCTGCCTCCATCCCCTCCAATGTAGAAGTGGGAGATCTCTTGCGGTTCTGTTGCTTCCAATCCACGTTGCGCACTCCCACACACACGCTGACCATCGACGTACACGGAGCCCTGGGCACCGTTCTGTAGCACAATGGACACTTGGTACTGTGTCTCTGTCGCCCAAGTGCTGCTGAGCCTCTTGGTCGTTCCGTCACTGCACAGCACCCACCACTTATTTTGGCTGTCGTACGACAACTCCACAAGTTTTTTTCCACCGTCCAGACGCACACCCATCAATGGAATGGGGTTATCTCCCCTCGGCAGATTGTGGATGGACACCGTCGCCACCAGAGTGAAGTTGTAGTTCGCAAAGTAGTACGGCACGGTCTGCCCCTGACTGCCAACAGGCCACTCCACCCACGCTCCCCGGAAAGTCACGCCCTTCTCCGTGCTGGTCACTTTTTTTTCCGTTCCTTCCTTTACTGTGGCATTCACCCCGAGGTACTCGTCCATCCATGTATTCCAAAAAAAGTTGCCGGACAAAAAGCCAACCAGCCCATCCGTGATCTTATCAGTAGTGCAGGCATTCTCAGTTAGGGCACTCACCGCAGCACGTGAAGTGAGGCACAGCTTGGAGACACGGTCGTCCACTTTCTTCCAGGTCGCCAGCACCTCCTTCACCCGCTTCAGCTGCTCAGTCAGACGCACAGAGACCATACCGGGTGATTGTCCCCCACCGCGCTTCTCGTACAGTGCAATCAACCCCTCCTTATTCTCCTCATTATTATCTCCACTTCCAGCACTTTTGTACAGCAGGGAG